>NC_053028.1:334381829-334518074 GCF_003073215.2 Triticum urartu | reverse complement strand
ATAAAAGATATTTTATTTGTGACTGACGATGTGATCATAGAATATTTCAGTGCATGATTATCAATTATATTATCCCAGTGTTCATAATGTTTGCGAGTACATTCAAAGTACTCACTGGCTTGTTCCTGGCTATTGTCTTGGCCAGATTTCTGCTTGGAGAGGAGCATGACGATGACAGCCCCGGAAACTAAGCAACGGTGATAGCAGCCTCGCGAAGATAGGAGTTAACCTGGTCAGCTGTTCCCGTGGGAAATGGAGTCCCATACACTGATGTTTCACAAATCGCTTCCGCCATCAACCACTAGAAACCCAATTGTTGTACTCACAGGCCAGAATGGTCTTGTACTACACATTTTGTACTTTTGCTTGGAATTTCTGTAACAAGTTGGTGCCTCATCAGCTAACAGTAATCCTGGGGCTGGTGAGCACAACGGCCATTTTCTGGAAATTTATGTCCGGAAAACCGGTCGTGACAGGATTTCCCTATCAATGTTAATCACTGTCTTTAATTTACATATTTTTTCTTCTGCTTTTGGGGAATATTTATTAGGCTTTTTTTAGTATAGCTCCCCATCATACCTTTGATGCATCTGTTTCAATTATAAAGTAGTTGTCTTCTAATGGTAGTTCTAGGGGTTTTAAATTCTTGACTTTTTCCTTAATGGCATTTACTAATTTTATATCTTCGGAATTGAAATATCTTTGACCATTTTTCCTTAGTTTGGCATATAAACGTCCGACTGGATTTCCTAAGTTATCTATATAATTTCTTGCATGGTTTACAATTCCTAAAAATTGCTGTAAAACCTTTTTATCACTCATATTGTCAGGAAATTCTAATATTTTCTTCGCAATATGTTCTTGTAAATGTATTTTTCCTTCTCCTATTTCATGACCAAGGAAATTAATTTTTTCCTTGCAAATTTCCATCTTCTTTTTGGATAATATGAGCCCATTTTGTTCTACTTTTCAAACAAGATGGGCTATATGCTCTTTGTATGACTTTGAGAATACTAATAAATCATCTACATGTACCAATATAATTGCTTGATTCTCATTAAATATGTTTTGCATTTTCGTTTGAAATAATGCAGGAGCATTATTTAGACCCAATGAAATCACCAACCATTCATAATGGCCTTGTTGACAAGTAAATGTTGTCCATGGGATAGATTCTTCTGCCATTTTTACTTGCCAAAATCCCGCTTTCAAGTCAAACATAGAGAAATATTTACTTCCTTGAATTCTGTTAATCCATTCATGTTTATTAGGTATATTGAATGCATCTTCTATAGTATTATCATTAAGCCTTTTAAAATCAATTACCATTCTAGATTTATCTCTCACTTCTTCAGCATGATTTCTAACTATAAAAGCAGCTGACCGATGAGGGCTTCTGCTTTCTCTAACTTCTTTTAATTTAGTAACTCTTCAATATGCATTTTGAACTCTTCAAAATCTTTAGGAGTAGCTTCTATTGGTCCTGACTTAATTATATAATCTGGGTTTATGATATTAATTTTGCAAACTATAGAGTTCTAATCCCAATGTTTTATTGGTATTTCTCCAATAATTTGTATATTTTCTAGTCTTTGCACAAGCTTGTCTATACCTTTTTTGGATTTTATATCCCTATACCAATTTGGCGAGAATGATTGCAACCCTATACATTCCGTACATGTATTTTCTATATGATATTCTTCTATGGTCTCAATAAGTTCTTCTTTGCAGAAATCAAGGTGGTCTGAATTTGTTTTATATTCATCATCAAAATCAGATATTTCTACATTTTGTAAAGCCTTTCTTTGTTTCCGTACTTTGGGTATGTATGGAACATTATCTTGATATGGAATAAATATAACACCGTCTTTGTGTATTGATGTCTACTACACAACCTTCTTGTAGACGTTGTTGGGCCTCCAAGTGCAGAGGTTTGTAGGACGGTAGCAAATTTCCCTCAAGTGGATGACCTAAGGTTTATCAATCCGTGGGAGGCGTAGGATGAAGATAGTCTCTTCAAATAACCCTGCAACCAAATAACAAAGAGTCTCTTGTGTCCTCAACACACCCAATACAATGGTAAATTGTATAGGTGCACTAGTTCGGCAAAGAGATGGTGATACAAGTGCAATATGGATGGTAGCTATAGGTTTTTGTAATCTGAAAATATAAAAACAACAAGGTAACTAATGATAAAAGTGAGCGAAAATGGTATTGCAATGCGTTGAAACAAGGCCTAGGGTTCATACTTTCACTAGTGCAAGTTCTCTCAACAATAATAACATAATTGGATCATACAACTATCCCTCAACATGCAACAAAGAGTCACTCCAAAGTCACTAATAGCGGATAACAAACGAAGATATTATTGTAGGGTATGAAACCACCTCAAAGTTATTCTTTCTGATCGGTCTATTCAAGAGTCCGTAGTAAAATAACACGAAGCTATTCTTTCCATTCGATCTATCCTAGAGTTCGTACTAGAATAACACCTTAAGACACAAATCAACCAAAACCCTATTGTCACCTAGATACTCCAATGTAACCTCAAGTATCCGTGGGTATGATTATACGATATGCATCACACAATCTGAGATTCATCTATTCAACCAACACAAAGAACTTCAAAGAGTGCCCCAAAGTTTCTACTGGAGAGTCAAGACGAAAACGTGTGCCAACCCCTATGCATAAGTTCATGAGGTCACAGAACTCGCAAGTTGATCACCAAAACATACATCAAGTGGGTCACGTGAATATCCCATTGTCACCACAGATAAGCACATGCAAGACACACATCAAGTGTTCTCAAATCCTTAAAGACTCAATCCGATAAGATAACTTCAAAGGGAAAACTCAATCCATTACAAGAGAGTAGAGGGGGAGAAACATCATAAGATCCAACTATAATAGCAAAGCTCGCGATACATCAAGATCGTGCCAAATCAAGAAGATGAGACAGAGAGAGAGAGATCAAACACTTAGCTACTGGTACATACCCTCAGCCCTGAGGGTGAACTACTCCCTCCTCGTCATGGAGAGCGCCGAGATGATGAAGATGGCCGCCAGAGAGGGATTCCCCCCTCCGGTAGGGTGCCAAAATGGGTCTAGATTGGTTTTCGGTGGCTACGGAGGCTTGCGGCGGCGGAACTCCCGATTTAGGTTATTTTCTGTTATGGAAGTTTCAGTATATATAAGAGGTTTTTGCGTCGAGAACAAGTGTGGGGGGTCTCCGGGCTGTCCACTATGTAGGGAGGCACGCCCAGGGGGGTGGGCGCGCCCCCCACCCTCGTGGGCAGCCCGGGACTCTTCCGACCCAACTCTTTTACTCCATGTACTTCTTCTGGTCCAAAAATAAGTTCCGTGAAGTTTCAGGTCAATTGGACTCCGTTTGGTTTTCCTTTTCAGCAAAACTCAAAAACAAGGAAAAAACAGAAATTGGAACTAGGCTCTGGGTTATTAGGTTAGTCCCAAAATTCATATAAAATAGCACATAAATGCATATAAAACATCCAAGGTCGATAATATAATAGCATGGAACAATAAAAAATTATAGATATGTTGGAGACGTATCAACCACTTTATCCCGAGGGACACCCTAAAAGAAATGAACAAGATTCACAAAGAGCTAACACTAGTGCACCTAGTTCTTCTAGAAAGAAAAAGAAAAATAAGAATGATAGGACTTCACATGCTCCTAGTGAACCTGAAATAGAAAAACCTCCTGACAATGATAATGAAGTTTCTATCTCAGATGCTGAAACTCAATCTAGTAATGAACACTCACCTAGTGATAATGAAAAAGAAAGAGGTTCATGAAGACTCTCAACCAACCAATGATAAAGAACCAGACAATGATGTTGAGATAGAACAACTTGTTGATATTGATAACCCACAACCTAAAAATAAAAGATATGACAAAAGAGACTTTGTTGCTAGAAAACACGGTAAAGAAAAAGAACCATGGGTCCAAAAACCTATGCCTTTTCCACCCAAGTCAACTAAAAGTAAAGATGATGAAGAATTTGAACGCTTTGTTGAGATGCTGAGGCCAGTATTTTTGCGTACTTGCTTGACTGATATCTTGAAAATACCTCCATATGCAAAGTATATGAAAGACATCATCACAAATAAGAGAAAAATACCGGAAGCTGAAAACGGTAACAATTACAAAGGGTACGCCACTAGGGCGGAGGCGGAATCTAGATACGCCCGCTATCTAGCGAGAGAGAGGAGGGAGCGTTGGAGGAACCGGATGAAGACCAGTTTCATTTTAAAGATGGAGTACCTAAAAAACTTGGAGATCCGGGAATACCAACTATACCATGCTCTATCAAAAAGAATTATGTGAAAACTGCTTTGTGTGACTTAGGAGCTGGTGTTAGTGTTATGCCTTTCTCTTTATATAAAAGACTTGACTTGAATGAACTCACACCTACTGAAATATCTTTGCAAATAGCTGACAAATCAACTGCCATACCTATCGGTATATGTGAGGATGTGCCTGTTGTTGTTGCTAATGTTACTATTTTGACTAACTTTGTTATACTTGAGATGCCCGAGGATGACAACATGTCGATTATCCTTGGTAGACCATTCTTGAATACTACAGGGGCTGTTATTGATTGCAATAAAAGTAAGTTGCACAGTGCGCCATTACTAGTTTGAACTAGTAATGGCGCACTATGCGACGGTGCGCAATTAGTAGTTTTGCAAAAAAGTAAAAAAAAGAATACAGTAGTGGCGCACTCAACGGTTGGTGCGCCATTAGTAGTTCTAACTACTAATGGCGCACTTTGCCCGGATGCGCCATTAGTATGTTTGAAAAAATGAAAAAAAAACATTTTGTTACTAGTGGCGCACCTTGTGCCTGGTGCGCCATTAGTGTCTTACACACTAATGGCGTATCTTCACGTGGTGCGCCATTAGTAAATAGTAGTGGCGCACCACTTCTCTGGTGCGTCATTAGTGTCAATTTCATCTTTAGCTCTTTTCCTAGTAGTGATAAAAGCAAGGTCACCTTTCATATTAATGGTAATGAGCATACGATGCACTTTTTGAAGAAACAATTCCAAGTGAATGGTATTAATGTTATTGAAAAATCTCCAACAATCACTATTGGAAGTTTTCAAATACCTCTACCTACTGTTAAAAAGAAATATGAAATACTTATTGTTGGGGAAATGCATATCCCCATTGAGGTAACTTAGTGATTTACAAAAGTTCTTTGATTTCATGCTAATCGAAAGTGGTCGTTAATAAGACTTGATCAACCTTATTAATGGATCATTTTTGAACGGTATGAAGTTGATGAATTTAGTAAGCACTACGTTCTATCCTTACTTTTTATTCTCTGTTTTGATTAGTTAAATAAAATAAAATGCCATGTTTTGTCTGTTTTCTAAATTTCCCGTTTAATAAAAGATGACCCAAAAATAAAAGTTCTCAAAATGCCCTGAAAATTTAATATGATTTTTTTTGAATATTTGAGAATTTTTGGTGCAAATATCATCAGAGGGAGGTGCACCAGGTGGGCACAACCCACCTGGGCGTGCCCTGGTGGGTTGTGGTCCCCACATGCCCCCCCTCACTTACCTCTTCATACCGCATCATCACTTATCTCCAGGAAAAAAATCCACATCGCTCTCTCTCCCGTGTTATTGAGCTCAAACCCATGGATTTCGATCTCTTTGCTCGAAGCTCCGATTCCGAAACTGTTTCAGGGGATTGTTGCTTGGTATGTGACTCCACCATTTGTCCAATTAGTGTTTGTTTTAGTGGCTTATACTTTGAATAATTAGCTACTCTTGGTGCTGTTATAGATGTGCTTGCATGTTGAATTCTTAGTGTTCTAAGTAGTTTGAATGCTTGTTATGGCCTCTAGGTATGCCTATGAGTAGTTGCTATCAATCTTATGAAGTTTTGTTGACAAATTTTTGTCCTTCAAAATTTTTTATTTTCAGAAAATTGTATGCGGACATGATGAACCTATTTGGAAGGAGTTCTTCGAGGAGATGATCCTCGGAGGCATCTTCTAGTGACAGTTCTGCTCGTCGGTCTTATGTTGAACCAAGTGAAAGTTCCACGCGAGATGCCGCCACCAAGACATGTTTATGGCCTAGTGATGAATATATGGTGCGTGTGGGCATTAAGGAGGAATTTGAGCAATATGTTCACAATGCCGGCCTCGGACCCTACCTATCAGATAAGTGTGCAGAACACCAACGTCTCACTGAATCATTTGTCAAGGGATTTAAACATTTTCCTCGTGAGTCTAGGGTATCGTTTATGATTTATGATAATCCTTATACTATCCCACTGGAGAATTTTTCTTACCATTGCAAACTGCCATTTTGAGGTTCACTTGATGAGCCACCAACAGTTGAGTACGAGTCTTTCTTGACTAGCCTTTGCTATGGTGAAAATAGGGGAGTGAGGCAGGGAAGAATAAAGAGAATTCATTTTCCCGCAATTCAGTATTTTGCATTATTTAACGGGAAATGCATAGTCGGCAAGGATGACTGTAGCATACTTTGTGCGCCAGACTTGAGCCTCCTTCACACCGCTCTCATTGGTGAAAGAATTGTAACCTTGGAGCGATTGTTGCATGCAGACTACAGCACAATGCTAAAAGTGGCTGGTTCTATGGTGGAATTTATGCCACATGTCTAGCACGAGGGCTGGGTGTCTCACCTTTGCCCTTTGATCCTATCCTACCCACTCGGTATTTAGATTCTGATGCTTTGAAAGATCACAAAATTCTCAAGGGAAGGGCTGATAACTTCACTTATAATTTGTTGTTTAACCAATCACATGTTGTGGACACATATTTGCCTGCGCCTGCTCTCTTTTATTATCACAGCAAGGAAAGATATTTTGTCCTTGAGAGCGAGGCACGAGCTCATAACGCGACAGTGGTGGTAGCACGGCGTGCTGAGGCATCCGCACCGAGAGCCTCCATGAGCTACCACGCCGACTATTATCCGGGCTACTAATCGACTACAAAGTTAGGCCAAAAGCCTAAGCTTGGGGGAGTATGTGTCTCTCACCGACTTTACATTCATATCTATTTATTCCATTTGTTAGTGTTCTCACTTTTTCATTGTATCATCCATGGTTAGATTTATTTTTTGCTTTCTTCTTGTGTGTTTGAAAAGCTTTAGAAAAACCAAAAAAAAAGTTGTAGTTAATTTACTTTCTATGCATGCTTAGTAGTAGTACTAAAAAGAAAATCCAAAAAGATTTCCTTGTTCTTATTTTGCTTGTTGGGAGCTTTGCCGTGTAAATAATTTTTCTCGTTTTTGCTTTTCCCTTCTATTTGCTTACTAAAGAAAACCAAGAACTCCAAAAATATTTCAGTGTGTTTCTCTGAAATTCTTTTCTTTTATTCGAGTTGTATCGAGGAGAAGACCATGATGAAAATGTTGAGTGGCTCTCATATGAATAATTGTTGAACTAATAAAGAGCCCATTTTACCTTGTCTTCTCCTGTTGAATAAAATGTTTGCAGATTCCAACTTAGTCCATGGCACTCTTGCACTATTATTATTTTCATATCATTCGGTCGTGCAAGTGAAAGGCAATAATGACGACATTCGATAAACTCGCCGTGGCAAAGAGAAACTGGTATGAGCTCGACTTGTCTTGTCCGTGTAAATATGTTTAACCTAGCGTCCATGACTCAACCCGTTGTGATTAAACATGTTTGCAATAACAATTAGAGATTATAGTTTCTCATGCCATGCATAAGTAGGTGGGAGTTAATAATGATTTATCTTGAATATCAACATAGCGTTAAAATGATTGTGATGTAGTATGATGATATGGTATCCTCCTCTGAATGTTCAAGTGGCTTGACTTGCTACATGTTCATGCATGTAGTTGAATCAAAACCATAGCCTCTATAATGTTTATGTTCATGGTGTTCATATCCTACAAATGCTAGTGTCCAATGTTACTTACGCATAATGCATGGTTATGATCATTGTTGCTCTCTAGCTGGCTGCTTCTCAATCTTAATTGCTAGCCTTCGCCTGTACTAACTGGGGACTCTGCTTGTACATCAAAACCTTGAACCCAAAGTTATTCCAGATGAGTCCACCATACCTACCTATATGTGGTATTACCCTACCGTCGTAAGTAAATTTGCATGTGCCACCTCTAAAAACTTCTAAAAAATTATCCGTTTTGTGTGCCTGGATCGTTCATGGAACGAGAGGAGGTGATCGATATCTTCCGTGCTAAGCGGGTTATTCTCAGGTCGAGTGTTTATTCACTCGCCATCGCATGAGAAAATGGGCGGTAATAGGGATGCCCAGTCCCAAACTGCAAACATGAAAAAGATTTCATCTCTGAAATAATTAAACAAAAACTCCCAATGGATTCAAAACCTTTACTTTTTACCACTTGGGAACCGCCACTAGCGTGCTTAGCGTGGAAGATGTTGATAACTGGTGCTCGTGAAGTGAATGAGAAAGGTGCATGTCTCAAAATATCATTTATCTCTGTTTTAAAAACTGAGCTCTGGCACCTCTGCAAATCACTGCTTCCCTCTGCGAAGGGACTTTCTATTTACTTTTATGTTGTGTCATCACCCTCTAAAACAAGCGCCAGAAACTGAGTAGAGCACAACGGTCATGATTTATGCATTGTGTGTAGCTAATGTTGGGTGCATCATGACTGGATCTTTTCTACCATGAATTACAATTTTTGGTCGCTGCTTGAACTTTGGAGGTGCTCTGCATTTATGTTTTGCTATCTCAGAAAGGGCTAGCGACATACCATTATTGTCATATTATATCATTGTTGTTTTGACAACGTGTTGCCATTTGAGATATCTTATTATTGCTCACTAGCTGGTTATGTCATTGATATGAGTCATTATAATCTTTAAGAGTTATTGTCAACATGGTTAGTTATAATGATTGGCTGAAAACCTGGGTGTTGTTTAAGCTTATTTATACAAAACAATTGTAAAAGAGCTCGTAAAAGTTTTTATTTCTCACTTTCAGTTTATTAACTGAATTGCATGAGGACAAGCAAAGGCTTAAGCTTGGGGGAGTTGATACGTCTCCAACGTATCTACTTTTTCTCACGCTTTTCCTCTTGTTTTGGACTCTAATTTGCATGATTTGAATGAAACTAACCCCGGACTGACGCTGTTTTCAGCAGAACTATCATGGTGTTGTTTTTTTGCGGAAACAAAAGTTCTCGGAATGGAACGGAACTTTTTGAGGATTTTTTATATCAATAATAAGAATTACTGGAGCCAAGACCCCCCAGAGAGGGGCCCCTGGATGGGCACAACCCACCAGGGCATGCCCCCTCTCCTGGCGCGCCCAGGTGGGTTGTACCCACCTGGTGGCCCCGCTGACGACCCCCCTTGATACTATAAAATCACATATTTCTAGAAAAATACCAGGGAGACAGAATTATCACGATCCACGAGACAAAGCCGCTGCCAAGCCTTGTTCTTCCTCGGGGAGGGGGGGGAGGCAGATCTGGAGTCCGTTTGGGGCTCCGGAGAGGGGGGGTCTTTGTTCTTCGTCATCACCAACCCTTCTCCATCGCCAATTCCATGATGCTCCTCACCGGGAGTGAGTAATTCCTTGGTAGGCTCGCTGGTCGGTGAGGAGTTGGATGATATTCATCATGTAATTGAGTTAGTTTTGCTAGGGCTTGATCCCTAGTATCCACTATGTTCTTAGACTGATGTTGCTATGACTTCGCCATGCTTAATGCTTGTCACTTTGGGCCCGGGTGCCATGAACTCAGATCTGAACCGTTTATGAATTCATCATTATATCCATGTTTTAGATCCGATCTTGCAAGTTATAGTCACCTACTGCGTGTTATGATCCGGCAACCCCGGAGTGACAACAACCGGGCCCACTCCCGGTGATGACCGTAGTTTGAGGAGTTGATATATTCACTATATGTTTATGCTTTGTTCCGGTTCTCTATTAAAAGGAGGCCTTAATATCCCTTAGTTTCCAATATGGACCCCGCTGCCACGGGAGGGTAGGACAAAAGATGTCATGCAAGTTCTTTTAATAAAGCACGTATGACTATTTATGGAATACATGCCTACATTATATCGATGAACTGGAGCTAGTGCCATATCGCCCTAGGTTATAACTGTCTCATGATGAATATCATCTAACAAGTCACCAATCCAATTCCTACGAATTTATCCTTATTGATCTTGCTGCGTTACTATTGCTATTCTCACTGTTACACTTGCTACAAAATTACTGCTATCACTGTTACTGTTACTATTGCTGCTGTCACTACTATCAATCTGCTTTGCTACTAATCACTTTGCTGCAGATAATTAATCTCCAAGTGTGGTTGAATTGACAACTCAGCTGCTAATACCTTCAAATATTCTTTGGCTCCCCTTGTGTCGAATCTACAAATTTGGGTTGAATACTCTACCCTCGAAAACTGTTGCGATCCCCTATACTTGCGGGTTATCAAGCGTCAACGACCAACGGGGTGGAGGGGCCCAAGGGAAGGAGTGGGTCGCTGCAGCTGGGACAGCAGCGAATGATGGATTGGGCAGCGATGCTCGTGAGGTTGACGGCCCGACGAGGAGTATGACGCAGGTGAATAGCCACATGTGCTTTTATTGCCAGAAGCACGTGGGAGGGTGGGCGCCGCTGTTGTGGAAGCAGGGGGAGGCCGCAGTCATGGTGGATTCAGCGGAAGGGAGGTCGCCGCCGCGGTGGACTCAGCGGGAGGGAGGAAGGTCGTCGCCGCGCTGGATTCAAGGGGAGCGAGGCCACCACCATGGTGAATTCAGGGGGAGGGAGCTGGCGGCCGCTTGTGGAATCCGGGGACCGGCCATGGCGCTCGACAACCAGGGCCCTAGGGCAGCGCACGGGGATCTGGGGCCGCGCCGCGATCGATGATGACGGGAGGCGGCTGCGGTGGCGGATGAGGTGGCCGCGAGGGAGTTAGTGCGCCGGCCGCGGGGAGGAGGGTAGGTGGCGCATCGGTCGTGGGGGAGGAGGCGCGCCGCTGTGGGGATGGGGGCCAAGAGGTGGAAGTGGGAGGTGGGGTTCGGTTCTTGTTTTCAGATCTCGGGAACATGTCAATTGATACGTCCATTTTGCAGCATGCTTTTATATCGATATTTATTGCATTATGTGCTGTTATTACATATTATGTCACAATACTTATGCCTATTCTCTCTTATTTTACAAGGTTTACATGAAGAGGGGAATGTCGGCAGCTGAAATTCTGGGCTGGAAAAGGAGCAAATATTAGAGACCTATTCTGCACATCTCCAAAAGTCATGAAACTTCACGGGAGCACGTTTCAGAATTTATAAAAAATATTGGAAGAAAGAAGTACCAGAGTGGGGTCACCCACCATCCACGAGGGTGGGGGCGCGCCCTACCGGCCTGGGCGCTCCCCTGCCTCGTGGGCCCCCTGGTGGCCCTCTGATGCCCATTGTTGGCTATATGGAGTCTTTCGTCGAGGAAGAAATCATAAGCTAGCTCACGGGACGAAACTCCACTGCCACGAGGCGGAACCTTGGCGGAACCAATCTAGGGCTCCAGCGGAGCAGTTTTGCCGGGGAAACTTCCCTCCCGGAGGGGGAAATCATCACCATCATCATCACCAACGATCCTCTCATCGGGAGGGGGTCCATCTCCATCAACATCTTCACCAGCAACATCTCATCTCAAACCCTAGTTCATCTCTTGTATCCAATCTTTGTATCCAAACCTCAGATTGGTACCTGTGGGTTGCTAGTAGTGTTGATTACTCCTTGTAGTTGATGCTAGTTGGTTTACTTGGTGGAAGATCATATTTTCAGATTCATTATGCATATTAATACCCCTCTGATTATGAACATGAATATGCTTTGTGAGTAGTTATGTTTGTTCCTGAGGACATGGGAGAAGTCTTGCTATAAGTAGTCATGTGAACGTCGACTACATGGCACTTCACCATTGTTTGGGCCTAAAGGGAGGCATTGGGAAGTAATAAGTAGATGATGGGTTGCTAGAGTGACAGAAGCGTAAACCCTAGTTTATGCTTTGCTTTGTAAGGGGCTGATTTGGATCCATATGTTTCATGCTATGGTTAGGCTTACCTTAATACTTCTGTTGTAGTTGCGGATGCTTGCAATAGGGGTTAATTATAAGTGGGATGCTTGTCCAAGTATGGACAGTACCCAAGCACCGGTCACCCACATATCAAATTATCAAAGTACTGAACGCGAATCATATGAACGTGATAGAGGCAAAGGTGTCCCGTCTTTCGATGAGATGGTGGCTATCGTTTTAGAGGAAGTCGACTTTGATGATCCGACTACGAACGTGCGAGGACGCCGCGCCTTAGCAATCGCTAAACCAACTCCGAGGGGTTATTGACCACGCCGGAGCACAATCAACCTGACCACGAGGGCCTGTTTCCTGCGAGCAAACGAAGAACAAGCAAGAAACTGAGATTGCAATATGGATATTGCTAATATAAGATGAAAGCTTTATTGATCAAGGTGGGGTTCTGTGACGTCTTGGTCTGGTCGCTGGACACAAACGAAGTACGCGAAGTTGCAGCTATGGCGAACTTTTAATCTAAACAAAACCCAAAGTCTAAACGACGCCCTAAGGGCTGTATATATGGAGGAAGAGGGGGGAATTTCGTGGCCCTTGGAGGAGGGGTCCGAAATCAACCCTAACTCTTGTTTCCCCACACATACGGACTCTAGAAACAACCTATACTTAAGTATTTCGACAATACATGGGCCTGGCCCAATAATAAGGTGACGCAGCACCTAGAATAACCTCTGGACGAAATTTATAAGTGGCATCTTGTATATTTCGTCCAAGGCTTCATGCACTCCTTATGGTGGCTTCAAAGTCCTGAAATCATCACTTGTAACTCCGTTCTTGATCCCCTTGCGCATGCCATCATCTCCATGCTTGGTCTTGCTCCGGTGTTCATCCCTCTTATCCGTGCCAGGCCCTTCATTTGTAAGCAAAACAAATGTATCCAATTGAGGCAGCATCATATTCTCATGAACATTAGAATAATTACCAAGAAACGAAAGTACCTGATAATTTAATTGGCGTGTGCGAGCTCTAGTAATTGGTCCAGTATGTATAGCAGTAGGGGCTGTGGGTGTAACAATGGTATTGATGTCCTCATCAGAACGTGATGAAAACTAGCTTGACGATAATTCCCATGTGTCCTTGGGAGCGTTTTCCTTCATATAAGAGTTTGTCCAGGCTTGTACTTTGCTTCAAAAAGGATTGGGACATCTTGCTGCACCTTATTTACTTTTATTACTTGCTACTCGTTACAAATTACGTTATCACAAAACTATCTGTTACCGACAATTTCAGTGCTTGCAGAGAATACCTTACTGAAAACTGCTTATCATTTCCTTCTACTCCTTGTTGGGTTCGACACTCTTACTTATCGAAAAGGCTACGATAGATCCCCTACACTTGTGGGTCATCAAGACTCTTTTCTGGCGCCGTTGTCAGGGAGTGAAGCACCTTTGGTAGGTGGAATTTGGTAAGGAAAAAAATTATATAGTGTGCTGAAATTTACTGTCACTTGTTACTATGGAACATTATCCTTTGAGGGGCTTGTTCGGGGTATCTTCACCCCGACTAGTAGAGAAAAGAGTTGCTCCTCAACCTACTGAACCTACTGAAAATGTTTACTTTGAAATTCCTTCGGGTATGATAGAGAAACTACTAGCTAATCCTTTCACATGTGATGGAACATTACATCCCGATTTGCACCTAATCTGTGTGGATGAAGTTTGTGGGCTATTTAAGCTTGCAGGTATGCCCGAGGATGTTATCAAGAAGGTCTTCCCTTTATCTTTGAAGGGAGATGCATTGACATGGTTGAGCTATGTGATGATATTGGATCATGGAATTACCAACGATTGAAATTGGAATTTCATCAGAAGTTTTATCCTATGCATCTTGTTCATCGTGATCGTAATTATATATATAATTTTTGGCCTCGCGAAGGAGAAAGCATCGCTCGAGCTTGGGGGAGGCTTAAGTCAATGCTATATTCATGCCCCAATCATGAGCTCTCAAAAGAAATGATTATTCAAAAAATTCATGCTCGACTTTCTCTCAGTAATCGCTCCATGCTCGATACTTCTTGTACTGGATCTTTTATGATGAAGACTATTGAATTCAAATGGGATTTACTGGAAAGAATTAAACACAACTCTGAAGATTGGGACCTCGACGAAGGTAAGGAGTCGGGTATAACACCTAAGTTTGATTGTGTTAAATCTTTTATGGATACCGATGCTTTCCGTGAATTTAGCACTAAATATGGACTTGACTCTGAGATAGTAGCTTCTTTCTATGAATACTTTGCTACTCATGTTGATGTCCCTAAGGAGAAGTGGTTTACATATAATCATCCCATTGAAGTAAAAGTAGTTGCACCTATTAAAGTTGAAGAAAAGACTATCACTTATAATGATCCTGTTGTTCCTACTACTTATATTGAGAAACCACCTTTCCCTGTTAGAATAAAGGATCATGCTAAAGCTTCAACTCTGGTTAACAAAAGTAATATTAATACACCCAAACCCCCTAAGCAAATTAAAGTTGAACCTAGTGTTTCTATGGTTAAAGATCTATTGGCCGATAATATTGATGGGCATGTTATTTACTTCTGCAATGAATCTGCTAGAATTGCTAGACTTGATACTAAAAATAAACATAGACTTGTTGTAGGAATGCATGTTATTTCTGTTAAAATAGGAGATCATTTCTATCATGGATTATGTGATATGGGTGCTAGTGCAAGTGCAATACCTCATTCCTTATACCAAGAAATTATGCATGATATCGCACCTGCTGAGATAGAAGAGAGTGATGTTACAATTAAGCTTGCCAATAGAGATACTATTTCACCAGTTGGGATTGTTAGAGATGTTGAAGTCTTGTGTGGGAAAGTTAAATATCCTACTGATTTTCTTGTTCTTGATTCCCCACAAGATGACTTTTGTCCCATTATATTTGGTAGACCCTTCTTGAATACTATTAATGCTAAGATAGACTGCAATAAGGATATTGTTTCTATTGGTTTAGGGGATATGTCTCATGAGTTTAATTTTGCTAAATTTCGTAGACAACCCCATGATAAAGAATTAGCTAGTAAAGATGAAATTATTGGTCTTGCTTCTATTGCCGTGCCTCCTACTGATCCTTTAGAACAATATTTGCTAGACCATGGAAACGATATGTTTATGAATGAAAGAAGGGAAATAGATGAAGTATTCTTTAAACAGGGACCTATTTTGAAACACAACTTGCCTGTTGAAATACTAGGGGATCCCCCTCCACCTAAGGGTAATCCCGTGTTTGAGCTTAAACCTTTACCTGATATTAGTGCTAACCTTTCAGAGCATGAAGAAAAGAAATTATTGAAAACTCTGAAGAAGCACTGTGCTGCTATTGGATATACTCTTGATGATCTTAAGGGCATTAGTCCCACTCTCTGCTAGCACAAAATAAAATTAGAGAAGGATGCTAAACCGGTTGTTGATCACCAACTACGGTTAAATCCTAAGATGAAAGAAGTAGTAAGAAAAGAAATTCTAAAGCTTCTTGGGGCAGGTATAATTTATCCCATTGCTGATAGTCAGTGGGTAAGTCCTGTCCATTGTGTCCCTGAGAAGGGAGGTATTACTGTTGTTCCTAATGATAAAGATGAATTGATTCCACAAAGAATTGTTATAGGTTATAGAATGGTAATTGATTTCCGCAAATTAAATAAAGCTACTAAAAAGGATCATTACCCTTTTCCTTTTATTGATCAATTGCAAGAAAGATTATCCAAACATACACATTTTTGCTTTCTAGATGGTTATTCTGGTTTCTCTCAAATACCTGTGTCAAAAGAGGATCAAGAGAAGACAACTTTTACTTGCCCTTTCGGTACCTTTGCTTATAGACATATGCCTTTTGGTTTATGTAATGCACCTTCTACCTTTCAAACATGTAAGACTGCTATATTCTCTGACTTTTGTGAAAAGATTTTTGAGGTATTCATGGATGATTTCTCTGTTTATGGGACTTCTTTTGATGATTGCTTAAGCAACCTTGATCGAGTTTTGCAGAGATGTGAAGAAACTGATCTTGTCTTGAATTGGGAGAAATTCCACTTTATGGTTAATGAAGGTATTGTCTTGGGGCATAAAATTTCTGAAAGAGGTATTGAAGTTGATAAAGCTAAAGTTGATGCTATTGAAAAGATGACGTGTCCTAATGACATTAAAGGTATAAGAAGTTTCCTTGGTCATGCCGGTTTTGATAGGAGGTTCATTAAGGACTTCTATAAAATCTCTCGGCCTCTGACTAATCTCTTACAAAAAGATGTCCCTTTTGTCTTTGATGATGACTATGTAGAAGCATTCGAAATACTTAAGAAAGCTTTGGTTTCTGCACCTATTTTCAACCTCCTGATTGGAATTTACCATTTGAAATTATGTGTGATGCTAGTGATTATACTATAGGGGGTTGTTCTAGGACAAAGAGTTGATAAGAAATTAAATTTTATTCAATATGCTAGTAAAACTCTAGACAGTGCCCAAAGAAATTATTCTACTACTGAAAAAGAATTTTTAGCAGTGGTATTTGGTTGTGATAAGTTCAGACCTTATATTGTTGATTCTAAAGTAACTGTTCACACTAATCATGCTGCTATTAAATATCTTATGGAAAAGAAAGATGCTAAACCTAGACTTGTTAGATGGGTTCTCTTACTACAAGAATTTGATTTGCATATTATTGATAGAAAGGTTGCTGAGAACCCCGTTGTAGACAACTTGTCTAGGTTAGAGAATGTTCTTGATGACCCACTACCTATTGATGATAGCTTTCCTGATGAACAACTAGCTGTCATAAATGCTTCTCGTACTGCTCCATGGTATGCTGATTATGCTAATTATATCATTGCTAAATTTATACCACCTAGTTTCACATACTAGCAAAAGAAAAAGTTCTTCTATGATTTAAGACATTACTTCTGGGATGACCCACATCTTTATAAAGAAGGATTAGATGGTGTTATTAGACGTTGTGTACCTGAGCATGAACATGAACAGATCCTACGCAAGTGCCACTCCGAGGCTTATGGAGGACACCATGCTGGGGACAGAACTGCACATAAGGTATTGCAATCCAGTTTTTATTGGCCTACTCTCTTCAAGGATGCCCTTAAGTTTGTTTTGTCTTGTGATGAATGTCAGAGAATTGGTATATTAGTAGATGTAAAGAAATGCCTATGAATTATCCACTTGTTATTGAACCATTTGATGTTTGGGGTTTTGATTACATGGGACCGTTTCCTTCCTCTAATGGGTATACACATATTTTAGTTGTTGTTGATTACGTTACTAAGTGGGTAGAAGCTATTCCAACTAGTAGTGCTGATCATAACACCTCTATTAAGATGCTTAAAGAAGTTATTTTTCTGAGGTTTGGAGTCCCTGGATATTTAATGACTGATGGTGGTTCACATTTTGTTCATGGTGCTTTTCGTAAAATGCTTGCTAAGTATGATGTTAATCATAGAATTGCATCTCCATATCATCCACAGTCTAGCGGTCAAGTAGAACTTAGCAATAGAGAGCTTAAATTAATTTTGCAAAAGACTGTCAATAGATCTAGAAAGTATTGGTCCAAGAAACTTGATGATGCATTATGGGCCTATAGAACAGCATATAAAAATTCTATGGGTATGTCTCCGTATAAAATGGTTTATGGTAAAGCATGTCACTTACCTCTTGAACTAGAACATAAGGCATATTGGGCTATTAAAGAGCTCAACTATGACTTCAAACTGGCCGGTGAGAAGAGGCTTTTTGACTTTAGCTCACTTGATAAATGGAGAACCCAGGCTTATGAGAATGCCAAACTGTTTAAAGAAAAAGTTAAAGATGGCATGACAAAAGGATACAAAAACATGAGTTTAATGTAGGTGATTATGTATTGTTATACAACTCTCGTTTAAGATTTTTTGCAGGAAAACTCCTCTCTAAATGGGAAGGTCCTTACATCATTGAGGAGGTCTACCGTTCCGGTGCCATAAAAATCAACAACTTCGAAGGCACAAACTGAGGGTGGTGAACGATCAAAGAATCAAACATTATATCTCAAGTAATCCTATAAATGTTGAAACTAATGTTATTGAAACCGTAACCCCGGAGGAATACATAAGGGACTCTTTCCAGAATGTTTCAGACTCCGAAAAGGAATAGGTACGTGGTACGGTAAGTAAACCGACTCCAAAACAGTTCTAATGGCAATTATTCTCCGTTTTGGGATATTTAAGAAAATAGGAAAATAAGAAGAAGATCGGAAAGGACACGAGGCTTCCATAAGGGTGGAGGGCACGCCCCCTGCCTCGTGGGCACCTCGTGTGCTCTCCGGACTCCGTTTTCTTGCACGATACTTCTTTTGGTCGGTAAAAATTCATTATATAATCTCCCGAAGGTTTTGACCACCGTATCATGCAAATATCCTCTATCTTTGTTTCGAGCTGTTTCTGCTGCAGATTTAGAGCAAGATGTCTTGTCAAGAGTCAGTCGGGGAGAGTTGGGTGTCTCATCCGACACCGGGGCCAAGAGAAAACAGCAATGCTGACCACTTTGGGCCATCAACTGAGGAAGAGATGGAGGCCGATTTGAAAAGGATATATGCCATGGAGGAGGATGAAGAAGTTACTTCTCGTTTCCGAGCGGGATTCACCATGGGGGAACTACAGAGCTCGGCTATTCCAAACTCGGTCATCCCTTCCAATGCTAGATTTCTTTCTTATGAAAATATGAAAAAGAGTGTTACTTGTTCTCCCGCAGCTATGCAACATCCTTGGGTGAAGGGAGCTTTAGCCGTCACGGGCAAGCTCTGTAAGGAAATAATGGACCTCAAGCAGCAAGTTAATAAGCTCGAAGAAGAGAATCGTATCCTGAGGGGCATCATCGCCAAGAATATTACATCACCACCCCCGAAGGAGACATAAACACACGGGTATGGGCACTCCCCTTGGCAACTGCCAAGCTTGGGGGAGTGCCCTGGTATCGTATCACCATCACACTTTTATCTTTACCATTTTTCTTAGTTCGATCCTTTTGGTAATATCTTGATCTAGTAGAATAAAGTTTTAGTATGATCTAGTTGTGAGTTTTGCTTTATGATCCTTCTATGTATCGAGTCCGTGAGCTATATATAATAAAGATTAGTGTTGAGTCAAGGGCTTGATTATTTTGCTATGATCTTGAGGGAATAAAATAAAAGAAAAGAAATAAAGAGATCATATGGATCTTATGGAGAGTAGTGACTTCACATATAAAAAGTATGATGAATAAAAGTTGTTGAGAGTTGACAAACATAGTCTTGGTCATCGTTGCAATTAATAGGAAGTAATAAAGAAAGAGAGGTTTTCACATATAAATATACTATCTTGGACATCTTTTATAATTGTGAGCACTCATTAAAGTATGATATGCTAAAGAGTTGACGTTGGACAAGGAAGAAAACGTAATGGGTTATGTTTTCTTACAGCTGAGATAAATTATATTGTCATGGATCATCCCACATGTTGAGCTTTCCTTTCCCTCTCTTGCTAGCCAATTTCTTTGCACCAAGTAGAGATACTACTTGTGCTTCCAAATATCCCTAAACCCAGTTTTGCCATGAGAGTCCACCATATCTACCTATGGATTGAGTAAGATCCATCAAGTAAGTTGTCATCATTGCAAGCAATAAGAATTGCTCTCTAAATATGTATGACTTATTATTGTGGAGAAAATAAGATTTATACGATCTTGTGACGTGGAAGAAATAAAAGCGACTGCATAATAAAGGTCCATATCACAAGTGGCAACATAAACTGACGTTCTTTTGCATTAAGATTTCGTGCATCCAACCATAAAAGCACATGACAACCTCTGCTTCCCTCTGCGAAGGGCCTATCTTTTATTCTTGTCTATTACTTCATATAAGAGTGATGGTGATCTTCACCTTTCCTTTTTACATTTTATCCTTTGGCAAGCACAATGTGTTGGAAAGATCCTGATATATATGGCTAATTGGATGTGGGTTTGCATGAACTATTATTGTTGACATTACCCTTGAGGTAAAAAGTTGGAAGGCAAAACTATAAGCCCCTGTCTTTCTCTGTGTCCGATTAAAACTTCATAATCATAAATATCGCATGAGTGTTAGCAATTGTGAAATACTAAAAGATGGTTGAGTATGTGGACTTGCTGAGAAGCTCTTATATTGACTCTTTCCTATGTTATGATAAATAGCAATTGCTTCAATGACTAAGATTATAGTTGTTAGTTTTCAATGAAGTTTCTGTTTCATACTTGAGTATGTGAATGAATTGTTACTTTAGCATGGGAGATCATATGAAGATATATATATTGCTGTTCTAAGAATAATCATAATGCCCTCGTGTCCATAATTTATTTTATCGACACCTCTATCTCTAAACATGTGGACATATTTTTCGATTTCGGTTTTCGCTTGAGGACAAGCGAGGTCTAAGCTTGGGGGAGTTGATACGTCCATTTTGCATCATGCTTTTATATCGATATTTATTGCATTATGGGCAATTATTACACATTATGTCACAATACTTATGCCTATTCTCTCTTATTTTACAAGGTTTACATGAAGAGGGGGAATGCCGGCAGCTGAAATTCTGGGCCGGAAAAGGAGAAAATATTATAGACCTATTCTACACATCTCCAAAAGTCCTGAAACTTCACGGGAGCACGTTTCTAAATATATAAAAAATATTGGGCGAAAGAAGTACCAGAGGGGGGCCACCCACCGTCCACGAGGGTGGGGGCGCGCCCCCTGCCTCGTGGGCCCCCTGCTGGCCCTCCGATGCCCATCTTTGTCTATATGGAGTCTTTCGTCGAGGAAAAAATCATAAGCTAGCTCACGGGACGAAACTCCGCCGCCACGAGGCGGAACCAATCCAGGGCTCCGGCGAAACTGTTCTACCGAGGAAACTTCCCTCTGGGAGGGGGAAATCATCACCATCGTCATCACCAACGATCCTCTCATCGGGAGGGGGCCAATCTCCATCAACATCTTCACCAGCACCATCTCATCTCACACCATAGTTCATCTCTTGTATCCAATCTTTGTATCCAAACCTCAGATTTGTACCTGTGTGTTGCTAGTAGTGTTGATTACTCCTAGTAGTTGATGCTAGTAGGTTTACTTGGTGGAAGATCATATGTTCAGATCCATTATGCATATTAATACCCCTTTGATTATGAACATGAATATGCTTTGTGAGTAGTTACGTTTGTTCCTGAGGACATGGGAGAAGTCTTGCTATAAGTAGTCATGTGAATTTGGTATTCGTTTGATATTTTGATGAGATGTATGTTGTCATCCCTCTAGTGGTGTCATGTGAACGTCGACTACATGACACTTCACCATTGTTTGGGCCTAGAGGGATGCATTGGGAAGTAATAACTAGATGATGGGTTGCTAGAGTGACAGAAGCTTAAACCCTAGTTTATGTGTTGCTTCGTAAGGGGCTGATTTGGATCCATATGTTTCATGCTATGGTTAGGTTTACCTTAATACCTCTGTTGTAGTTGCGGATGCTTGCAATAGGGGTTAATCATAAGTGGGATGCTTTTCAAAGTAAGGACAGTACCCAAGCACCGGTCTACCCACATATCAAATTATCAAAGTACCGAACGCGAATCATATGAATGTGAGGAAAACAAGCTTGACGATAATTCCCATGTGTCCTCGGGAGCGTTTTCCTTCATATAAGAGTTTGCCCAGGCTTGTCCTTTGCTACAAAAAGGATTGGGCCATCTTGCTGCACCTTATTTACTTTTATTACTTGCTATTCGTTACTAATTGCCTTATCACGAAACTATCTGTTACCGATAATTTCAGTGCTTGCAGAGAATACCATACTGAAAACTGCTTATCATTTCCTTCTGCTCCTCGTTGGGTTCGACACTCTTACTTATCGAAAAGGCTACGATAGATCCCCTACACTTGTGGGTCATCATTAATCGGCCCTATATAGGATGCACCGTGATCCAAATAACTATTCTGATCCCAGGATCAGAATATATATAGGACAAATGATGAGGACATGACTACCTTGGATACGACCAAAAATATTGCATACATGCATATTTGTCAGGAGATTTCTAGTGCAAACTATTCAATAATCTATTTATGTTATGCAGAACAAAAATACTTCACACACTTTTGTGTTTTGTCTAATTGCAGGTGTATGGGACATTTGTACACTCCACATATGAAGATATGGGAAAAGGAGAAGTTTAGGTTCTATTCAAAAAGTCCTCTCACGTCAATTTTGGGCCAAGAGAAGATAGAGTCCAAGTCTCTCATGTTCTGGATTCAGATTCGGACTTCACAGACATACTTGACTCAAAAGATCAACAACTTTTTTCATACGGACTCCGAATTGGGTGATTCATTTTTTTGTTGGAAAGTAGATTTCGTGCTCTTCCCAACCCAATTGGAATCACCTTCAAATTCGTCCTGAGCACTAAGATATCGACGAAACAATCTGACACTGCAGCAGAATCCGAGTCAAACAACAAGTCCAAAGGTGTTGCACCACCTCCACTTGGGCCCATGAGCCTTGTACGACCTAGGGTTAGTTTTAGGCTGCCTTGGGACATCCTTCCACCTCCTTGGCCGCCACCCCTTGCTCCTATATAAGTAGATCCATCTAGCAGCTTTTTCCTGGGGATTTGTTTAGTTAAAAGTTAGCCATTGCAACTTCGTGTACTTCGTTTGTGTCCAACGACAAGACCAAGACCGCTTTCGGATCCCCACCTTTATCAATACCTCATCTATATTCGCAATATTCAGATTGCATTATCATATTCTTGCTTGTTCTTTGATTGCGTGCAGGAATAGACCTTCGTGGTCAGGCTGATCGTGCTTCCAGCATCGTTAGTAACCTCGGGAGATTGGTTTAGCGATTGCTAAGGCACAACGTCGTGCATGTTTGTAGTCGGATCGTCAAAGTCAACTCCACCAAATAGATAGTTATCATCTCATCGAAAGATCGGGACCCTCGCCTCTATCAAGTGGTATCAGTTTTCAGGTTGCTCGGTGAGAATTTCCAGTTTTTGCTAGATTAGATTTATTTTCTTACCTATTGTCCAAGAAAAAGCCACAAAAATAAGTTAGATCTATTCATCCTTTGTACAAGCCAGTCTGAGCCTTTGCAATTTTAATTTTCATTGCTTGCATAGTTGAATTATCGGTTGCATCGTCGTGTCGAGTTGCTGGTCTTAGTCTCTAGTTCGTTTAGAGTTTCGAGTTCTATTCCTATTAGTCACGTCGCCGCTGCATCATTATCCCTTCCGCTGTCCACCACCCATCCATCAATTTCCACCACGTGCTACCCATCGTTCATTGTCATAATCATAGTTGAGGTCGTTCACATCTTGTCTAGATCCAATCTACATCTTATCTAGTTTGTCTTGGAAAGAGGGAGAAAGAAAAAAGACAGAAAAAAAAGGCAGAGAAAAAAACAAGAGGCAAAAGAATAAAGAAAAAGTCAGAGAAAAAAAGAGAAAGAAAAATAAAAAAGTGTGAGGAAAAAAAGAGAGAAGAAAAAAAAATCAAAATTCGGATCTATCTAGACTCAATCTTGTAGTTGAACTCGGATTGGAATCTGTTTTGTGCATTGTTCAGTAAAACAGGCATAACTTCCTCATACGAAGTCCATTTTGGCTCCGCAAGTACTCAAATGAAAGCTAGCGACGAGGCGCATCTAAATAATTGCAGAAGCTATTTCAATATTTGGCACCTCAAAATCGGCTTCTAAATAGGTATTTTTGCCCTCCGAAGTTCATGAACACAGCTTATTCCAGTTTTTCAGGCCAGTTTTAGAATTTTTTGACTCCTCATATCAATTCGGAATTGAGTGATTCCTTTTGTGTTTGAAAGATTGAGTCAATACCATTCTTGAAAAAAATTATCAAAAAATTGGCGCTAACTTTTGCAGAGGAAAGTTGAAGGGAAAGTTGTTGATATATCCTGCTTGGCTGTTGTTTCACATCATTATCTTTACGGCTATTGTGATCTTCACTTATATTTTTCTGTCCAGAGCTACTTCATATCTTTTATTGATGCTAGTTGTGCTATGGCGTGACCTCATTAGTGCTCTAGGCTCGCGTCTCTAGTCCGGTCTAGCCTAGGACCAGCACAGTACCGTCGTTGAGCGTTTATTCAACATTGCATCTCTGAATTGATTATTGCTAATCTTTTGCTACCATATATAACCAACCCAGCTCCACATATTTCTACACCGTGTATACGTACATTCCCCTGGCAATCGCTTTACACAATCTTCAGAGCTATTGGACACCGCTTGTTGGCTGTCACCACCTGCCGCATGATAAGAACTTGTAAGATATTGATATTTGCTTTACTGTGAGAACTTTACAACCACATCCTAGTAGTTCATAGGAACATTATTCTTGAATTTTGTTTCTTGTTTCTACTAATCATGACAGGTTTCGGAGATAGAAGTTCTTGGGCGACGGACACATCTTCACCATCACAAGAGTTGGGACAACAAACACATGCACATGGTCAATTTATCTCTTTACCGTCATTTGAGGGTAGATTTAATCCTGCTATTTATCTAGCCTGGGAGCTTGAAGTAGAACAAGTCTTTACTCACCATGATTTTTCTGAACTTGAGAGAGTATGAGCTACCACTAGGGAATTTACTGGTTTTGCTTCTGTTTGGTGGAGTGTGCATTGTAAGAAAAACATTGATAACCAACCCACAACTTGGAAAGATTTGAAATATGTAATGAGAAAACAATTTTTCCCTCCTTACTATCATCGTGAATTGCTTCGAAAATTTGAACAATTTAAACAAGGCAACAACACTGTTCATGCTTACTACCAAGAGTTCAAATCTTTTATGCATCATTGTTGTAGCGACCCGACCTCAGACGGTCAAGTCTCTCTGCTTAAGTGTCATCCCTGGATCGGTATGTTGACACACACAGTACTCGAGGATTTATAACAGAGGTAAATCACATGTATAAAATAACATAAATACTATTACCTCAATCCAAAAATAGCGGAAGTAACGACAAGGTTGTGGATTCCCATCAACACCAATGGCAAAGTTGAGTGTAGAAATCGTAACCCTAACGTATCACTTACTCTTCGTAAGAATCCTGCAACATGAGACGTTGCAGCCACAAAGGGTCAGTACATTGAATGTACTGGCAAATTCACACCATAGGATAATGATGAATAATAGCTATCACTACATGCACATTTGGCTGGTGGAGGCTCTATGGTTAACATGTTTTTGCGAAAAGCCAATATTTCCCTACTGCAAAGGAATTCATTTTATTTAACTACAAAGTTGGTTGAAAACATTGAGAACGGTAAAGCCCATCTCAATCTCAATTAAAAGGTAATTAATAACCCAACAAAATTAATTTGGAGTGATGAGATCAACATGATAATCCAAGAACCAGATACTCAAGATGTCCATAACCGGGGACACGGCTAACCATGATTAGTTTGTACACCCTGCAGAGGTTTGCGCACTTTTCCCCACAAGACTCGATCTCCTCCGTTGGATTTCTCGCACTACATGGTGTTTGAGAAACGGATGACCGAGACACAGTCTTTCAGAAGCGTTAGCACCTTACAATGGGTAGATAGTACCACCTACATCCCCTACATCTGCTAGTCTACCTCTTTAAGAGTTCACACTACTTAATCAACTATGCTAGAGCCCATAATAGCTTGTGGCTGCACACGGAAGTTTCTAGCATGAATAATCTCATGATCCCGTTGAGCCTGGGTGGCAGTCCATAGGAGAATCACACGGTACCCCAGGATTTCCAAAAATGCAATCACTGGATTCCCTAGGTGCCTCAATCCACCCAGATGTGTATTTAAGTTGCCACCTTAAGTTAACCATTAATTAAGAATACTCACATCTGTCATGAATACACTCAAACCCAATCCACGTCTATGAGCACAGCAGAACAGTATAATCATAACGTAGTAGTAACTCCCAAGGTTTGAATGCAGGACAATAGGTTCCTACCTCATCAACTACTTCCCAATACCCACATGTTATCAATCCTACTCATGCAATGTTTGAAGGTTGAAACTAATGCATAAAAATTGGGTACGAAAGGGATATGATCAAAGTGTGAACTTGCCTTGTATGGTTGATGAAGACGATTCACACTCATAACTCCTGATAGTTCTACTCGTCACACTCCGTTCAATCTATCATGAGCAAGCAATAGTAACCAAACATTAGCAATCACTCAAAAGATCGGAAAGAACGAAGAAGACAGTTCGGAAAACATCAAAACCAAGAAAATAACTCTTGCAACATAAAACAATTTCTAACAGTACCAAAATTATGTGAATTTGGCCTTATCAGAAAGTTTATGTCAAAAGCTTCAATTTGCAAAAAGAATCAATTAAATTGGAGTTATAAAACTCAAGTTATGATCAAAAGAAGTTTGAATATGAATCTAAACAAATTTCAAAATTTGAAAATTTCAAAAAGTTGATGTGACATGTTCACCTGATAGGTGAAAACAATATAAAACTATAGGCGATGGTTTCATCTAATTTGGATGAACGACTAAAAAGTTATGACTATTTGAAAAATCAGGGCTAAACTGTTTTACGGAATAAAAATAGCTACGGCTAAAAAAATTCTAGGTCCAATGTATAAATACATAGACTAATTGATAATATAATTATTCTACCGTACTAGTCTAGAAATAATAAACTATGGAAGTATAAAAAAATGGAGAAAGATACCTTTATAAGGTAGAGAAAAGACGACTTCGGAGAGAAGAGACAACTTTTAGAAGTCGCGCCGGAGAGGAGAAAACATATTTTTTTAAATGAATCTAGTCAAACCAAAATATTGATTTAACCCGAATCAGATTATTTTTGGAGGCTCTACGGGTCTATATTTATAGGTGGAAAAGAGATTTAGGGGTTAAAATCTAGGCAATGTGGGACTAAACATATACGTACGTAGATGAAAAGAAAACGAAACACTGAAGGCGCGTCGCATGGGCCTAAACGCGTAAGGCGATTCGGCTGGCCGTGCAGCCTATGTTTTTTTAACAAAATCCGGCCTAAGTAAAAAAACTAAAAAAGCTGGCTGGGCCTGGCCCATTTAAGAGAAAAAAAGATGAGGCTCCCGCTGCCACTATGCTACACATGTGGGCGGTAAATAATTATGGGCCGCATGTAGAGTTATTTTTTAAAAATAGAAACAGAAGGAAAACCGAATAACGAAAATAAAATGAAATTATATATAGGCATATTATATCTCAAAATTTTCAGAAAAATATTTTCTACAACATCAACATTTTTCTAGCGTCAAATAAAATCCACAAAAAATTCAAATAAAGCAAAGAGTGCTACTGTTGCAATAAAACCTCATAAAAATCATTTTAAAAATACCAAAATGGTTACAAAATTATCTCTCTCCAATTTTTTGATGTAGGGAATCATTTTACCCTAATTTCTGTGTATTTTATTTTTGGAGAAAAATAATTTGAATAAAGCCCAAATAAGTCCAAATTGAAAATAATTTCAAAAGGACTTTAAATTTGGTTTCTTTGAAACTTCCAACTCATATTTCATATTATTTGAAGAAGTCATTTTATCTTCACTCGTGAAAATCATTGAGTTGCATAAAGTTTCTGAAGTGGAAATAGTTCCAAATGAAATTCAAATATTTTCAAATGCCCTTTTCATTTAATTCAATGGAAGAAGTCATGTCATGTTCTCTCTAGGGTTTTGTATTTGAAAATAATTTGAATTCACGGAGATCATAAAAGCAAAAATGAAAGTTTGGGAAAGTCCTTTTATTCCCTCTCATTTAACTTTCAAAAAGTTTTGAATTCACTCACTTTCAATCAATCAATCACACAACAAACAAACAATCAATTTAAATCTATCTATTTATTATAACATTCCAAAATTTAGAATTTTAGGATGTTACAAACCTACCGCCCTTAAAATGAATCTCGTCCTCGAGATTCGGAGAGGCTAGAAAGAAATAGGTTAGGTTCGGGGGTCTTCTCAAAATCCATCGACCATCATGGGGGTCTGGGGTGCTACCACCCTTAGAAACATGGTTACGGTTCCATCAAAATTCATATACTCCATCCTTATTCTTGGCAGTGTCGGTCTTCTTAGATCTTCAGGATAATTCCTTCCCTGGGACCTTCCGGTAGCAGCATAACCTTTTCCTCAATCCTTTTGTCCTTTCATCTTGGTAATGTTATTCCGAGACTGGGTCTTCTGAGCTGACGGGTCTAGCGTCAATACTAAACAACTATCGATATCTCATGGTGGTCAACAATTTATGGTTTCTCCTGCAGGAAATGGGTCTGGGTTGAACCTCACCGTATGACCTAAGGTTGGCAACAACTGCGTTGTAGAAGGGAAAATACCTATACCATTCTAAGGTTTAAACAAGGTTTTGATCGTCGTCTCTCAACTATAGGCAAGTCACTCAGATTTTCCATCCCACATAGCAAGGCGAATAATAAGAGTAAGTCGGTATGGTGATCAATCCATCCTGGACCCAAATCATTACCTTGTATATGGTTTAGCGAATCTCGCATTCTAGCACTCGGTCATCCTCACCAGCATTGCAGAATTTATCTTGTCGATGAACTAAGTTCGGATAAATCCATGGATTCTGCAAGCCAAACAAACATCTATCGTTCCTTCACAACTCTCAGGTTTCGCGTTACTCCTATAAAATCGTCGGTGGGTAAGGTCATACTCTCTTCCAGGGTTTTTCCTTCAGCAAGAGGGTGCTTGCTTCTTGGCCGGTCCTGGGGCCTGTGGGTTATGGCCCATCTCATTACTTGTAAACCATTGAACTCATCATCAGGGCAACTAATCATTAATCCAACATCCAGCTTCCTAGCATTCTTAAATCCATCCAATTGTACTTTCTCTCTTCCTTCTATTTGTACCAAACTCAGACGTGATTACTCAGACTCATCATGGAGTTACAATTGCTCCATATTAACAACATTATACCTCCTCTATATCCAATTATACTTCATCCCCTCATATTCTTGGGGTATCCCACATATTGAGTTAAAACTCTTACTTATTTTGTCCAAAGTCCACTCCATGGCATATCATTATCCTTTCAAGGGTCAAGTGTCCTCACAGGGTACTACCACTCTTAAAATGCACAACTTCTTCCATAGACCATATTTCTCATATCCTCGAAAATGGTCAACATCTTTCTTCATGGAGTAACTACTCATAAAATCCAAATCAGTACCAACGATGCTAACTTTATTGATTCTCAAATTCTTACAATCTCCTGCATTTCCATTACATGCCTCAACTCAACACCTCAATATACAAGAAAATGTTCTCACTACTACTACTATACTTATCACAAACACAACTAATTATCACAAGTCTCCTTCTCCTTGGGACAATCTCTGGCAAAGTGCCCTGCTTCATTACAATGGAAACATATTACTTCTGACAAGTCTCAAGGTTTCCTTTTTGTTTACATAGCCTCCTTGGGTCCTCGGCTTCCTTTTTGGGCAACTGCTGAAATAGTGCCCTGACTCCTTGCACCTGAAACAGGTGATATGACTCAGGTCCTTCCTGGTATCCAATCTACTTCTCTTCCTAGAATTTTCCGTTCCAATCAGGGCTTCTATTTCCTGTGGGTCATACTCTACTTCCTCTGTTGGGAATTCTACTAGATCCCCATTCATACAATTCTGGGAGATGTGTCCTTCTTCTCCACATGAATAGCATGACTTGGTGCAAGGTTGAATTTGATCTTCTTCGGGTGTGTCCTCCACCTCTTTCTTCACCATAGGTTCTTCTAAAATTTCCATGAGGGCTCCTTTCATTGCTTCTTTCTTCTGTTGGATGGTTCTTTGAACCACGAGGTAAATGTGACACTTAGCAGGGTAGTGGGTAGTCCCTTCACACAAGAAACAAGTATTCTGCCTAGTTGGGCATTCTTCAGCTGGGTGACTTCCTTCACAATTAGGGCATTCATCCCTTGTGTTCTCTATGCTTGTGTCCTATTTCTCCACAGAGCTTGCATGCACAAGGTTTCTTCATATCACTTACATCAGGCTTCAATTTCCGGGACACAAACCGAGACTTAGGCAAAGTCAACTTAAATTCTTTCCAAGTGGTTACTCCTTGCCATCCATTGATGGTTTGGTACATCCTCCACCAAGTAGCAGTACCTCTTTCAAAGCACGGAAGAGCATGCTGGGTCATATCCTTTCCGACTATAGGGTTATTCTTCATGTGATCTTCCTTGTTCTAAATCCATCGGTCTGTCTCCAATTTACTCATCGGTTCAGAAAATACAAGCTCATCTCCATTCATCCTCTATTGGGTCCGTGGGTTTTGGGGTGAGATGAGAGAGATAGAGAGGGATGCACACAATACAAACAAAAGTTTTGAAAAGACAGCTTTTAATTGTGGCTGTCAGAAAAACATCAAACAAGTGACAGCTCACAATTGCCGCATCTAACACATGTATATAATAGGGGTTTGGGCTTATAAAGGTCAACAAATCTTCAATGTCGCCAAACTCTTCAAGTCTTGTTCATGTCTCCGATGGCTTCTTCCGATCGTGCTTGACCTTCTCAAGTTCTTTAGCCAGATCATCTTTGTTGACGGGAAGTCTCTCGTGACATCCTTTAATATTTCTGGAGTTGTGTTCCAAACTTCGGGGTTTCAACATCCTTGGCATGAGCCATGGTGCTACTGTCCTTCAGTTCCTGATGAATCTCCTGTATCACGAGGTTTTGCTCCTCCAGCTTGGCTATTTTCAATTTTTGGTTCCAGATTTCTTCACGAATTGCCTCCTTGTCAAATATGATTTCCTAAGGGCCCACCTAAAATTCTTCATGTAATACTCCAGATCCTGGCGATGCACCAGCTAAGGTTAAAGCTGCATCCTTTGCTGACTGATGCTCCATCAGCCTTCTACCGTGGACGATAATACCCTGGTTAGCCGTGTCTATGCCCATGTTATTGCCATGAGCTATCTTCCATAATTGATATCTTTGCCTTAGGGTTTTCTTGACAAAAACTTCGATTTTTTACTCTCCATGTTCTAATCATTTTCCAATACGCCTTCATCTCAGGTATTCGGCAACTTCAATAGTCTGACAAATTCCATAAGGCTGGATCATAGGAAAAGTGTTCGTAGGGTTGTCTTTGGTTCAGGGTGAAGCTCTTCATCTAAAATATGTAAGCCAGGGGTTCTTTGGTAAAGAAATTCAGAAGGGCACGAGGGTAACTTAAGCGGATCCTATTCAGAGCCTTCCAAGTCACTTCACTCTGGGAATTCTTTAGAACCTTCAAATTCTCCTAGTCTTCGGAGTCTTCAACCGTTGTAGTTTCCATTCTTCTAATGCACGGTAAAATCCTTTTCATTCTGAAGTGGTCTAATTGTTCGATATCTTGTACTTCTTGGACTGGTCTCATCAGCAGAATCTCCGTGTGGTCAAAAGGGGAAAAGGGGGTATGGTCTCACTAAAAAGGTATATTTGAATAAGCTCGGAAGAGAAGAGAGGTAAAAGATCTTTTTCGAAAATAAAGTTGTAGATAATTTTTTTCCTATGGGCTTGCCAGTTTCTAGGGGTCACGTCCTACAGTTAACATGTGCTCTGATAACATCTTGTAGCGACCCGACCTCAAACGGTCAGTCTCTATGCTTAAGTGTCATCCCTGGATCAGTATGCTGACACACACAGTACTCGAGGATTTATAACAGAGGTAAATCACATGTATAAAATAACGTCAATACTATTACCTCAATCCAAAAATAGCGGAAGTAACGACAAGGTTGTGGATTCCCATCAACACCAACGGAAAAGTTGAGTGTAGAAATCGTAACCCTAACGTATCACTTACTCGTCGTAAGAATCCTGCAACATGAGACGTTGCAGCCACAAAGGGTCAGTACATTGAATGTACTGACAAATTCACACCATAGAATAATGATGAATAATAGCTATCACTACATGCACATTTGGCTGGTGGAGGCTCTATGGTTAACATGTTTTTGCGAAAAGCCAATATTTCCCCACTGCAAAGGAATTCATTTTATTTAACTACAAAGTTGGTTGAAAACATTGAGAACGGTAAAGCCCATCTCAATCCCAATTAAAAGGTAATTAATAACCCAACAAAATTAATTTAGAGTGATGAGATCAACATGATAATCCAAGAACCAGATACTCAAGATGTCCATAACCAGGGACACGGCTAACCATGATTAGTGTGTACACTCTGCAGAGGTTTGCGCACTTTTCCCCACAAGACTCGATCTCCTCCGTTGGATTTCTCGCACTACATGGTGTTTGAGAAACAAATGACCGAGACACAGTCTTTCAGAAGCGTTAGCACCTTATGATGGGTAGACAGTACCACCTACATCCCCTACATCTGCTAGTCTATCACTTTAAGAGTTCACACTACTTAATCATATGCTAGAGCCCATAATAGCTTGTGGCTGCACACGGAAGTTTCTAGCATGAATAATCTCATGATCCCGTTGAGCCTGGGTGGCAGTCCATAGGAGAATCACACGGTACCCCAGGATTTCCAAAAATACAGGCAATCACTGGATTCCCCAGGTGCCTCAATACACCCAGATGTGTATTTAAGTTGCCACCTTAAGTTAACCATTAATTAAGAATACTCACATCTGTCATGAATACACTCAAACCCAATCCACGTCTATGAGCACAGCAGAACAGTATAATCATAACGTAGTAGTAACTCTCAAGGTTTGAATGCAGGACAATAGGTTCCTACCTCATCAACAATTCCCAATACCCACATGTTATCAATCCTACTCATGCAACGTTTGAAGGTTGAAACTAATGCATAAAAATTGGGTACGAAAGGGATATGATCAAAGTGTGAACTTGCCTTGTACGGTTGATGAAGACGATTCACACTCATAACTCCTGATAGTTCTACTCGTCACACTACGTTCAATCTATCATGAGCAAGCAATAGTAACCACACATTAGCAATCACTCAAAAGATCGGGAAGAACGAATAAGACAGTTCGGAAAACATCAAAACCAAGAAAATAACTCTTGCAACATAAAACAATTTCTAACAGTACCAAAATTATGTGAATTTGGCCTTATCAGAAAGTTTAGGTCAAGAGCTTCGATTTGCAAAAAGAATCAATTAAATTGGAGTTATAAAACTCAAGTTATGATCAAAAGAAGTTTGAATATGAATCTGAACAAATTTGAAAATTTCAAAAAGTTGATGTGACAGGTTCACTGGATAGGTGAAAACAAGATAAAACTATAGGCGTTGATTTCATCTAATTTGGATGAATGAGTAAAAAGTTATGGCTATTTGAAAAATCAGGGCTAAGCTATTTTACGGAAGAAAAATAGCTACGGCTAAAAAAATTCTAGGTCCAATGTATAAATACATAGACTAATTGATAATATAATTATTCTACCGTACTAGTCTAGAAATAATAAACTATGGAAGTATAAAAAAATGGAGAAAGATACCTTTATAAGGTAGAGAAAAGACGACTTCGGAGAGAAGAGACAACTTCCAGAAGTCGCGCTGAAGAGGAGAAAAAATATTTTTTTTAAATGAATCTAGTCAAACCAAAATATTGATTTAGCCCGAATCGAATGATTTTTGGAGGCTCTATGGGTCTATATTTATAGGTAGAAAAGAGATTTAGGGGTCAAATGCTAGGCAATGTGGGACTAAACATATACGTACGTAGATGGAAAGAAAACGAAACAGAGAAAGCGCGTCGCATGGGCCTAAACGCGTAAGGCGGTTCGGTTGGCCGCGTAGCTGATGCTTTTTTAACAAAATCAGGCCTAAGTAAAAAAAACTAAAAAGGCTGGCTGGGCCTGGCCCATTTAAGAGAATAAAAGATGAGGCGCCCGCTGCCACTATGCTACGCGTGTGGGCGGTAAATAATTATGGGCCGCATGTAGAGTTATTTTTTAAAAATAGAAACAGAAGAAAAACCGAATAACAAAAATAAAATAAAATTATATATAGGCATATTATATATCAAAAATTTTAGAAAAATATTTTCTACAACATCAACAATTTTCTAGCGTCAAATAAAATCCACAAAAAAATTCAAATAAAGCAAAGAGTGCTACTGTTGCAATAAAACCTCATAAAAATGATTTTAAAAATACCAAAATGGTTACAAAATTATCTCTCTCCAATTTTTTGATGTAGGGAATCATTTTACCCTAATTTCTGTGTATTTTATTTTTGGAGAAAAATAATTTGAATAAAGCCCAAATAAGTCCAAATTGAAAATAATTTCAAAAGGACTTTAAATTTGGTTTCTTTGAAACTTCCAACTCATATTTCATATTATTTGAAGAAGTCATTTTATCTTCACTCATGAAAATCATTGAGTTGCATAAAGTTTCTGAATTGGAAATAGTTCCAAATGAAATTAAAATATTTTCAAATGCCCTTTTCATTTAGTTCAATGGAAGAAGTCATGTCATCTTCTCTTTAGGGTTTTGTATTTGAATATAATTTAAATTCACGAAGATCATAAAAGAAAAAATGAAAGTTTGGGAAAGTCCTTTTATTCCCTCTCATTTAACTTTCAGAAAGTTTCGAATTCACTCACTTTCAGTCAATCAATCACACAACAAACAAACAATCAATTTAAATCTATCTATTTATCATAACATTCCAAAATTTAGAATTTTAGGATGTTACAATTGTGACATGGAAGAATCTGAGGATGATACAATGAATAGATTTTTTGGTGGTTTGAACCATGATATCCGTGCAAGGTTTCAATATATTCCTCGTTGCATTACTGGTATGTATGTTCGCACTTGTACCTTTGAGAGACAGATATAGGAGGATGCATTGGGTGACTACAACAACTACTATTCCAGTTCATGCTCACCACCGCCGGTTGGTTCCTCCACCATTGCGCCTAATAGAGCAGCCCCACCTTGGATTGTGAGCGCAACATCATCTCAAGAGTATGGTACATTGTCAACGCCCGTACCTACATCAGCTACGTCTTTGCGACAAGGTAACAATACAGGTATTGATGATATAACTTCACATGAGAATGATGCATGCCTAGTTAACTTGAATGCTTCATGTGTTGAGTTACTTGTTGATTTGAGCACACCACCTATTTTTAGAGAATCTTGTTACTGTCATGAATGCGCCATGTGATCAAATAACTGAAATACCAACAATTTTGAATGCACCCATTGAATTAACTGTTGATGCAAAAGAACCAATGTTTAATCATTTTGATATGACATCTAATCTTGGTGATGATTCTATGTCCAATGACTTATTGCATGTTTGCTTATTTAAGCATGTTGTAGCATGTAAATTTGATGCAAGTAAGGTTTATTCACCAATGTTGGGATTCTTTTAATGATGAACATTGTCAATCTTTTGAAATGAATAAGAGCTTCACTTATATGTGCAAACTGAGTTGCAATATTTTCATGCCTTCTACTTCTTTTGATAATTTTTTGGCTTTAGATTTTATGAACTATGAAAGTTACTCATGTATACATGTGTCATACAAGCAAAAATCAAGGGAAGTAAAAATGGATGACATATACAACATGTACACCATGTCTCTTTTGTTAGCCACATTTCAGATTAAGCAACGCCGAGGACGGCTTTGTTTTCAAGAAGGGGGGGATGATGAGGACATGACTACCTTGGATACGACCAAAAATATTGCATATATGCATATTTGTCAGGTAATTTCTAGTGCAAACTATTCAATAATCTATTTATGTTATCCAGAACAAAAATACTCCACACACTTTTGTGTTTTGTCTAATTGCAGGTGTATGAGACATTTGTACAATCCACATATGAAGATATGGGAAAAGGAGAAGTTTAGGTTCTTTTCAAAAGGTCCTCTCACGTCACTTTTGGGCCAAGAGAAGATAAGAGTTCAAGTCTCTCACATTCTGGATTCAGATTCGGACTGCACAGACTTACCTGACTCAAAACATCAACAACTTTTTCATACGGACTCCGAATTGGGTGATTCTTTTTTTCTTGGAAAGTAGATTTCGTGCTCTTTCCAACCCAATTGGAATCACCATCAAATTCGACCGGAGCATTGAGATATCGACGAAACAATCTGATGCTGCACAGAATCCGAGTCAAACAACAAGTACAAAGGTGTTGCACCACCTCCACTTGGGCCCATGAGCCTTGTATGATCTAGGGTTAGTTTTAGGCTGCCTTGGGACGTCCTTCCACCTCCTTGGCCGCCACCCCTTGCTCCTATATAAGTAGATCATCTAGTAGCTTTTTCCTGGGGATTTGTTTAGTTAAAAGTTAGCCATTGCAACTTCGTGTACTTCGTTTGTGTCCAACGACCAGACCAAGACCGCTTTCAGATCCCCACCTTTATCAAAACTTCATCTATATTCGCAATATTCAGATTGCATTATCATATTCTTGCTTGTTCTTCGATTGCGTGCAGGAATAGACCTTCGTGGTCAGGCTAATCATGCTTCCAGCATCGTCAGTAACCTCGGGAGATTGGTTTAGCGATTGCTAAGGCGCAACGTCGTGCATGTTTGTAGTCGGATCGACAAAGTCAACTCCACCAAATCAATAGTTATCATCTCATCGAAAGATCGGGACCGTCGCCTCTATCAACAAATGTTTCCTACAAGCAGTGGTAGTTACCACCACTTGTTGTATGTAGTATCTATCGAAACCAAGAGTATGTACATGTAGTATGTAGTATATAACAATGATTAGGTAGTATATATACTAATTTTTACGTATTGTATACCATGTTTTGAGTATGCTCTTTTTTATGTACAAATATGTACGTATTTCACAAATATAACAAAAACTATGGGTTCATATGCAATTTTCATGTAATTTGCTTTGAAATATCTTAGATATAGTATATGAACATATTTAAACGGATTTGCTATTTTACACATGAATGTTTTTCAATTCACCCTCATTCAATTTTCTATCCGTCCAATCTCACGCTGAGATCTGTGGTTTTCGGGCATGGTTCTTGTCCCCCCGCCCTTTGATTTTTTTCTCCATTTCATTTTGGGCGAGCAATAGGCAGAGAGAGGCACAGGAGAAGAGGCGATTCTGTCGGGTCTTGCCGTTTCCGAGATCCCTCTCTACTCGAGCTTGATTTTCCCTGTCTCTTCCCCTTTTTCGTGCGATTCAGGGCTCCTCCAATTGGTTGTTCCTTGTCTCTCCCTTTCTCTCGTGCGATTTTCCCTGTCTCTATTGGTGTAGCTTCCAGATCTTCGTCTGTGGATTGTTGGTATTTGTATTTTGATGCGTTTTTTTGCTCTTCTGTAGATTTTGCCGTTGGTTCTGCTTGTGGTTTGTGTAGTTTCCCATGGATGCCTCTCTGCTCGCGTCAGATGTATGAATTTGTGTGTTTGTTCTGGCTTGTGCTTCCCCTGTTAGGTTTAAGGTGTTCTCATTTTTATTCCATCGGTGGAGGCGCTGATAGGTTGTTCGCTTATCTAAATTTGTTTAGATGTTGGTCATCTTAATAGGGTTAGGTTTGTGATTTCTACTGGTAGTATTGTCTCTGTATTGATTTGTCTGGCTTGCCCTCTACATGTGTTGTTCTACCATCTGGTAGGGTCATGGTTTGTGATTTTTGTTGTAGTTGTAAGTGTTTTAGCTTGGTCGAGTATGTTATTGTTGTGTATCAGATATACGGGGGATTGGTCTGGCTCGCCCTCTGCATGTGTAGTTCTTCTCTACATGTGTATCCAATTAGGTAGTTGTTGACAGTATTCTCTTCAACAGTTGGTCTGCAAATGTTGTGTAATTTTCATGCTTCTTATTATTCGTGAATTGCAGTGGATGTTAACACTGAATTACACTGTAACGTGTCCGATAATCCCCAATTACACTGTAATTTGCTAACTGTAATATACCCAAGAATATTACTGTGGATTTTAACTATGGTTTACATTGTAGTTTGTATGCTTTGTCTCTATAATTGTTCGAGGTTGTTTTACTCTGTAATTGTGAGATAATTTACCTTGGAATTTACACTCTGAGTTGTGCTATATTACACTGTAATATACCGCAAAGTTACTACTTCTGCCCAGAATCACTTGTCGCCCAAATGGATGTATCTAGCACTGTGTTGCAAGAACTTTCTGGTGATGAAGGAGGTTTTGACAAAACCCTTTTTGAAGTTCTATATGAATCAAGTGTGTTTTTCGTTCTTTGTAGTAGTTGATTTCGTTTTTGGTTATTTTCATTTTTTAGGTTGATGAGTGTCTTTTTGTTGTTTCAAAAAGTAAAATGCTTGAAAAGGAAATTATCATCTGCTGGGAAAAGGAATGTGGTTAGTCCCCTTGTTTGTACCTAAAGTTATATATGAGTAACATGCTCTGTAATTTGTTTTCCTTGCATGTAAAAATTTCCCATAGTATTTTTTGACTGATGTATTAATGTACTTTTGATGTTATTATCATTTCTTTTTGCTCGCACTTCTAATGTTATTTTCTTTTGTTTTTTCTAGTATAAGTTATTAGTCTTTTCCAATGTCTTCTTCATCTTGTTCATGTGAGTACAACGTTTCATCATTTTCTAGTATAATTTATTTTCTTTTTCTTTGATTTTGTGGGAACCTCTCAATGTCTTGCATGACACCTTTTGTCCTACCCTCCTGTGGTAGCGGGGTCCTATTGGAAACTAAGGGATATTAAGGCCTCCTTTTAATAGAGTACCGGACCAAAGCATTAACACATAGTGAATACATGAACTCCTCAAACTACGGTTATCACCGGTAATGATCCCAATTATTGTCACTTCGGGGTTAACGAATCATAACACATAATAGGTGACTATAGACTTGCAAGATAGGATCAAGAATTCTAATATATTGTTGAAAACATAATAGGTTCAGTTCTGAAATCATGGCACTCGGGCCTTAGTGACAAGCATTAAGCATAGCAAAGTCATAGCAACGTCAATCTCAGAACATAGTGGATACTAGGGATCAAACCCTAACAAAACTAACTCGATTACATGATAAATCTCATCCAACCCATCACCGTCCAGCAAGCCTATGATGGAATTACTCACGCACGGCGGTGAGCATCATGAAATTGGTGATGGAGGAAGGTTGATGATGACGATGGCGACGGATTCCCCTCTTTCGAGCCCCGAACGGACTCCAGATCAGCCCTCTCGAGAGAGTTTAGGGCTTGGCAGCGGATCCGTATCGTAAAACGCGATGAATCCTTCTCTCTGATTTTTTCTCTCCGAACATGAATATATGGAGTTGGAGTTGCGGTCGGTGGAGCATCAGGGGGCCCACAAGGAAGGGGGCGCGCCCAGGGGGGTAGGCGCGCCCCACCCTCGTGGACAGCGTGTGGGCCCCCTGACATGGATTCTTCTTCCAGTATTTTCTATATATTCCAAAAATAATCTCCGTTGATTTTCAGGTCATTCCAAGAACTTTTATTTCTGCACAAAAATAACACCATGGCAATTCTGCTGAAAACAGCGTCAGTCCGGGTTAGTTCCATTCAAATCATGCAAGTTAGAGTCCAAAACAAGGGCAAAAGTGTTTGAAAAAGTAGATACGACGGAGACGTATCAACTCCCCCAAGCTTAAACCTTTGCTTGTCCTCAAGCAATTCAGTTGATAAACTGAAAGTGATAAAGAAAAAATTTTACACACTCTGTTTGCTCTTGTTGTTGTAAATATGTAAAGCTAGTATTCAAGTTTTCAGCAAAGATTATGAACTAAGATTTAGGTCTCATGTTTACTCATATCAATGGCATAATGAGCTAGTGAGCAATAATAACAAATCTCGGATGACAACACTTTCTCAAAACAATCATGATATGATATAACAAGATGGTATCTCGCTAGCCCTTTCTGTGACCGCAAAACATAAATGCAGAGCACCTTTAAAGATCAAGGACTGACTAGACATTGTAATTCATCTTAAAAGAGATCCAGTCACAGTCATACTCAATGTAAACTAACAATAATGGATGCAAATGGCAGCGGTGCTCTCCAACTGGTGCTTATTAATAAGAGGATGATGACTCAACATAAAAGTAAATGGATAGGCCCTTCCCAGAGGGAAGCAGGGATTTGTAGAGGTGCGAGAGCTCGGTTTAGAAATAGATATGAATAATATTTTGAGCGGTATACTTTCATTGTCAACATAACAACCGAGAGATCTCGATATCTTATATGCTACACACATTATAGGCGGTTCTCAAGTAGAATGGTAAAGTTTATACTCCCCCACTACCAACAAGCATCAATCCATGGCTTGCCTGAAACAACGGGTGCCTCCAACTAACAACAATCCTGGGGGAGTTTTGTTTGCAATTATTTTGATTTGATTTTCTTAAAGCATGGGACTGGGCATCCCAATGACCAGCCATTTTCTCGTGAGTGAGGATCGGAGTCCACTCCTCTTGAGAATAACCCGCCTAGCACGGAGGATACAGACAACCCTAGTTGATACATGAGCTATTCGAGCATACAAAACAAAATGTTTATTTGAAGGTTTAGAGTTTGGCACATACAAATTTACTTGGAATGGCAGGTAGATACCGTATATAGGTAGGTATGGTAGACTCCTATGGAACAACTTTGGGGTTTATGGAGTTGGATGCACAAGCAGTATTCCCGCTTAGTACAAGTGAAGGCTAAAAAGAGACTGGGAAGCGACCAACTAGAGAGCGACCACAGTCATGAACATGCATTAAAATTAATCAACACCGAATGCGAGCATGAGTAGGATATAATGCACCATGAACATAAATATCATAGAGGGTATGTTGATTTTGTTTCAACTACATGCGTGAACATGTGCCAAGTCAAGCCACTTGAATCGTTCAAAGGAGGATACCACCCCATCATACTGTCAGTGTACTAGAGTAGGGGTACCCTAGTATCCCGAACTTGTGCACGGGCAGTCGCAGCATCCCCGCGGCAAGGCTTGCCCGGTGACAGCCAAGACCCTCCGCGGCTACTTTGAAGACTAATTAAGAACGAAGTGCCCAAACCAAGGCCCCGGCAAGAGGAGCTTGCCGGGAAGGAGACAAGACCCCGGCAAGAGGAGCTTGCCGGGAAGGCTATCAAAAGCATCTCGAGGCCCCGGCAAGAGGAGCTTGCCGGGAAGGCCATCCAAGGCATTTCAAGGAACTTGCCGCGGCGCGCTACGCGCCCCGGCAAGACCCGGTGAGCGACAAGCTCCCGGGTGCGACAAGACGACGACCGCGGCGAGGAGTTTGCCGCGGGAACCGCCTCTCCGAGCCCGCGCTCCAGCACACCCGCCCACGTGTCGCTCTCCCGAGCACACGTGGCGGGAGGCCGTGCAGCTAGGGGTGCGTGGTGGCGAGCAGGCGCTGACAAGACAACCATCGTGGCAAACGGTGGCGTCCCTAGCGGTCCCTCTCGGTACTGTTTAGGCGACACAGACGGGCATTTAATGCCCTTGTCCCCTGCCGTCAGGGTTAGGTTCGATAACACTGTAGCAGGTAGCTGTGCCTACTACAGCACCTAGCTGCCCCTACTACAGCACCTTTCCATTTTGGCCCTTGACCTCCGTTGCTCTATGTCGGTAACCCCTTGAGCATATAAAAGGAGGCCCGAGTGCAACGGAGGGAGGGGACGGCCATTCCAACACACACGCTTGGTCTCGCTAGCAGCCGGAGAGTACTGTAGCACTCCGTGCTCCCGAGCTAGAAATCAATACCAAACCACAAAGCAGGAGTAGGGTTTTACGCATCCGTGCGGCCCGAACCTGGGTAAATCGCTCGCGTGCTTCACCTCGGTTTACTCTTTGCACAACCAACCGCCCGCGTGTTTTGCCTCGATCTGCTCTTTGCGCGACCTCCGCCCCCCGCCGAACCAAAAGGGACCCGGTCCGCCGGTCCCATAGGTGTCCGTGGATCAGAAACCCCGGCACATACCACATCACAACCATTTTAATAGCATGTTGGCACGCAAGGTAAACCATTATAAACTCCTAGCTAATTAAGCATGGCATAAGCAACTATAATCTCTAATTGTCACTGCAAACATGTTCCTTTCATAATAAGCTGAATCAGGAACGATGGACTAATCATATTTACAAAAAACGAGAGAGGTCGAGTTCATACCAACTTTTCTCATCTCAATCAGTTCATCATATAATCATCATTATTGCCTTTCACTTGCACAACCGAACGGTGTGGATAATAATAATAGTGCACGTGCATTGGACTAAGCTGGAATCTGCAAGAATTCAATTCAAGAGAGAAGACAAGGTAATATGAGCTCTTTGTTAGATCAACAGTAATGCATATGAGAGCCGCTCAACATTTTCATCATGGTCTTCTCCTCTCAACCCCAAAGGAAAAAAAGAAATAAAACTATTTACACGGGAAAGCTCCCAACAAACAAAAGAAGAACAAGAAATCTTTTTGGGTTTTCTTTTTAATTACTACTACTACAGGCATCGAAGGTAAACTAACTAAAAGCTACAACTATTTTTTTTGTTTTTTCTTAAGGTTTATTAAGGCACACAAGAAGAAAGCTAAAAAAGAAAATAAACTAGCATGGATTATACAATGAAAAAGTATGAGTACCAACAACTAGCATGAATGTGTGAACATGAATGTAATGTCGGTGAGAAATACATACACCCCAAGCTTAGGCTTTTGGCCTAAGTTGGTCTATGCCCAAGGATCAAAGTGGCCCTCTCCGGTGTAAGGGGGAGTGTCCTCTGGGTGCCACTGATTGACAATCTCCTCCGGATTCCACTTATAAACTGACTGTCGATAAGGGTCCTGGGGTGGTTCCGGCTCAGGCTCTGGAGCTGGTGTCACACTCCAGTATGCATAAACGTCCTCCGGTAAAACAAGGTACTTGCCTAAAAATATGTTAAACAAAGAGGGAGCAGGCAAGGTAATAGTCTCAAAGTTATTCTTACCAAAAATCAGTCTATAGTTAAGCAACTTCTTCTTATTCTTAACAATAAAATCATGTGCTACCATGCTCTTATAATCTAGAAAAATATTAGGCAGCAACTTTTCCTCTTTCTCATAATACCTGATGGGTATGTTAAAGTGTGCAGCTAGGTGCGAGGCAAAGATGCCTCCAAGGACGGGGCCCTTAGTACGGTTCAGGTTTAACCGTTTAGCAACAATAGCGCCTAAACTGAAAGTAGTATCTTGAAACAAGGCATGGCACAAAATAACAATATCAGGAGCACTAAGCTTCCCATAGTTCTCGTGACTAATTAAGTATCTACTAGCAAATATTGAAAAGTAACGTAGAACAGGAAAATGTATGCTGGTGATTCTTGCATCGGAAACTTTCCTCGTTTCCCCTACAGCAATCATATCAATAAATCCCTCCACATCATCACAATGTGGTTCCTCTATGCTGCCCTCAAAAGGTATCAAACAAACCCAACAAAAATCACGAAGTGACATCTCCTTATGCTCATCATATAAATAAAATTCCATCGAAGGTGGTGAGCTCCTAGCATGGAAATGAAAGTTTTGCACAAAGATAATGGTGAGTAAGAGATACTGTTCACGTTGGTCGTCGAGGAAGGCGGTGAGGCCTGCATTCTCAGCCACATAATAAAAATCTTCATGAATCCCGGCTTCTCTCAAGAAATCATCACAAGGCCATTCACACGGCCGAACCTCCGCAGTACGAGGGAGATTATACTTGGGCTTGTTGTTCTTTTCACTTTGTTTATCATTCGAGCTTAGGCTCGATGAGCCCCTCAAAAATCTCTTCATCTTTTTCTGAATTTTTTTTGAAATTTTTAGTAACTTAAAATACTAGTATGTATACACGTGCAATGCACGTCTTAACAGTATTGTTCCTATGATTCTATTAAAAGAAAAATATAGTACTTTGCAATGAATTCAGAGCAAAAATAAATATTACCATGAATTATAAAATGATGATTTTCTGCTAATGAAATCAGTATTGTGGTGGTCTCATTTACATTTCACTGGGCTGCAGCGAAAAACGCCCTAAGTAGTCCAGCCAAACACGCATGTAGATCAATCATCAATCAATCGGATGGATCAATTGTCCAAGGGCAAAACAATAGTTAACCAGGCTAGTGGCCTTTGGTCTTCTCTATATTCGGTGTAGTTGGTTCTATAAATATATTTTTATACGGATTAATGATGCAATTAGGTGTGGCCATTAGCCGATGTACAGTATACAGGCTGCTAAAAATGTTTGCTTATCCCATGCCTATACTACTGGGCCCTGTCTCAGCTCTATGCCTGACGCACTGGCACATGCAACATGGCGAGAAGAGAGGAGTCGTGACATGATTTTTCTAGAAACCAGCAGATGCAGCTGCGGGCTACTTGTCCCCGCGAATCCTTTGAGTTTGAACTGTTAGATTTATGAGACCAACGGCCAGGATCGATGTTGTTGCTACAATTCAAAACTCGTACACTATATAGTAGTATAGAAAAGTGAACCAAACTCAACAAAATTGATAGCAACTACTCCTACAAGTGCCTAGAGGCCATATCATGCATTAAAACTACTTCTGACCACATAAATTTGACATGAAAGCTCAAGAACAGGGTCACCTAAGCAGCAAAACTTTGCAATAAATAAAGCACTAGAACAAAAACTAATTGGATCATTAGAGGAGCACATACCAAAGAACAATCCCCCAAAGCAGTTTTGCGAATGGAGCTTTGAGCTAGGAGATCAAAAATGGCAGCATGATGAGCTAGAACTCGTGCTTGAACTGGTTGGTGATTTTTTGGGAGGAAGGAGTGTGTAGTGGCTGGAATAAGTGGAGGGGGGCCACCAGGGGCCCACGAGGCAAGGGGTGCGCCCAGGGGGTAGGGCGCGCCCTCGACCCTCGTGGCCACGTGCTGGCTCCCCTTGATGTGCTCTCAGTGCAAGATATTCTCAAATATTCCAGAAAAAATCATATTAAATTTTCCGGGCATTTGGAGAACTTTTATTTTTGAAGTATTTTTTATTGCACGGATAATTCAGAAAACTGACAGAAATTACTATTTTTGCTTTATTTAATATAAAAACATAAAGTAAAAGGAGGGTATAGAGAGTTGTGTTTTCTAAATTCACCCATCTCATGTTCTTCAAAAGGAATCCACTAACAAGGTTGATCAAGTCTTGTTAACAAACTCATTCCGAATTGCATGAAACCGGAGAATTTTCGAATAACACTAGGTTACCTCAACGGGGATATGCACGTCCCCAACAATAAGAATATCATATTTCTTCTTGACAATAGGAAGAGGAAATTCAAAACCTCCAAAAATTATCGATGAAAATTTTCCAATAGAATTGATACTGTGGACTTGAGGTTGTTTCCTCAGGAAGTGTACCATGTGCTCATTACCATTAACATGAAAAGTGACATTGCCTTTGTTGCAATCAATAATAGCCCCTGCAGTATTCAAAAAGGGTCTTCCGAGAATAATAGACATACTATCGTCCTTGGGAATATCAAGAATAACAAAGTCCATTAAAACAGTAAGGTTTGCAAGCACATCCTCACAAATACCGATAGGTATAGCAGTTGATTTGTCAGCCATTTGCAAAGACATTTAAGTAGGTGTCAACTTATTCAAATCAAGTCTACGATATAAAGAGAGAGGCATAACACTAACACCGGCTCCAAGATCACATAAAGCAGTTTTAACATAGTTTCTTTTAATGGAGCATGGTATAGTTGGTACTCTGGGGTCTCCAAGTTTCTTAGGTATTCCACCCTTAAAGGTATAATTCGCAAGCATGGTGGAAATTTCAGCTTCCGGTATCTTTCTTTTATTTGTAACAATATCTTTCACGTATTTAGCATAAGGATTCATTTTAAGCATGGCAGTCAAATGCATACGCAAAAAGATAGGTCTAATCATTTCAGCAAAGCGCTCAAAATCCTCATCATCCTTTTTCTTGGATGGTTTAGATGGAAAGGGCATGGGTTTCTGAACCCATGGTTCCCTTTCTTTACCGTGCTTCCTAGCAATAAAGTCTCTCTTATCATAACGTTGATTCTTTGATTGTGGGTTATCAAGATCAACAGCAGGTTCAATCTCTACATCATTATCATTGCTAGGTTGAGCATCAACATTAACATCATTGTTAACATTATCACTAGGTTCATGTTCATTACCAGATTGTGTTTCAGCATCAGAAATAGAAATACCATTGGGACTCTCAGGTGTGTCAATAACAGGTTCACTAGAAGCATGCAAAGTCCTATGATTTTTCTTTCTCTTCCTTTTAGAAGGACTAGGTGCATCTATAGTAGTTCTCTGATAATCTTGCTCAATTCTCTTAGGGTGGACCTCAGGATACAAAGGCTCCTAAGTCATTTTACCACCTCTAGTCATAACTCTAACAGCATTATCATTCTTATTGTTTAATTCATTGAGCAGATCATTCTGAGCTTTAAGTACTTGTTCTACTTGAGTGGTAACCATAGAAGCATGTTTACTAATAAGTTTAAGTTCACCTTTAACTCTAGACATATAATCACCCAAGTGTTCAAGCATATCAGCATTGTGTTTCAATTGTCTACCAACATAAGCATTGAAGTTTTCTTGTTTAACAATAAAATTATCAAACTCATCTAAGCATTGGCTAGCAGACTTATTACAAGGAATATCACCTTCATCAAATCTATAGAGAGAATTTACCTTTACTACATGTGTCGGGTTATCAAGACCATGTATTTCTTCAATAGGTGGTAAATTAAGACCATGTATTTCTTCAACAGGCGGTAAATTCTTAACATCCTCAGCTTTAATACCTTTTTCTTTCATAGATTTCTTTGCCTCTTGCATATCTTCAGGACTGAGAAATAGAATACCCCTTTTCTTCGGAATTGGCTTAGGAGTTGGTTCAGGAAGTGTCCAATTATTTTCATTAGTCAACATATTATTCAATAGCAATTCAACTTGATCAACAGTTCTTTCCCTAAAAACACAACCAGCACAACTATCCAAGTAATCTCTGGAAGCATCGGTTAGTCCATTATAAAAGATATCAAGTATTTCATTTTTATTGAGAGGATGGTCAGGCAAAGCATTAAGTAGTCGGAGAAGCCTTCCCCAAGCTTATGGGAGACTCTCTTCTTCAATTTGCACAAAATTATATATTTCCCTTAAAGCAGCTTGTTTCTTATGAGCGGGGAAATATTTAGCAGAGAAGTAATAAATCATATCCTGGGGACTACGCACACAACCAGGATGAAGAGAATTAAACCATGTCTTAGCATCACCCTTTAATGAGAACATAAACAACTTAAGGATAAAGTAATAGCGAATTTTCTCATCATGAGTAAACGGGGTGGCTATATCATTTAATTTAGTAAGATGTGCCACAACAGTTTCAGATTCATAGCCATAAAAAGGATCAGATTCAACCAAAGTAATTATCTCAGGATCGACAGAGAAATCATAATCCTTATCAGTAATAAAGATAGGTGAAGTAGCAAAAGCAGGGTCATATTTCATTCTAGCATTCAAAGTCTTTTCTTTAAGCTTGGCTAATAATTTCTTAAGATCAGATCTATCATTGCAAGCTAAGAAATCTCTAGCAGTTTCTTCATCCATAACATAACCCTCAGGAACAACAAACAATTCATATCTAGGGGGAGAATCTTCATCATCACTTTCATCAATATTATCAGTTACAATAATTTCATTCTCTCTAGCCCTAGCAAGTCGTTCATCGAGAAATTCACCTAGTGGTACAGTAGTATCAAGCATAGAAGTAGTTTCATCATAAGTATCATGCAAAGTAGAAGTGGCATCATCAATAACATTCGACCTATCGGAATCAATAGCATGTGTGGGTGTCACAAGTTTACTAATAACAGATGGTGAATCAAGTGCAGAGCTAGATGGCAGTTCCTTACCTCCCCTCGTAGTTGAGGGATAGACCTTGGTTCTTTGATATTTCAAGTTCTTCATAGTGATAAGCAGATATAAATCCCAAGTGATGCAAAGAATAGAGCTATGCTCCCCGGCAACGGCGCCAGAAAATAGTCTTGATAACCCACAAGTATAGGGGATCGCAACAGTTTTCGAGGGTAGAGTATTCAACCAAAATTTATTGATTCGACACAAGGGGAGCCAAAGAATATTCTCAAGTATTTGCATCTGAGTTGTCAATTCAACCACACCTGGATAACTTAATATCTACAACAAAGTGTTTAGTAGCAAAGTAATATGATAGTAGTGGTAACAGTGGAAAAAAGTGGCGGTAGCAAAAGTATTATTTTTGGGTTTTATAGTGATGGTAATGGTAGCAACGGAAAAGTAAATAAGCGAAGATCAATATATGGAAAGCTCGTAGGCAATGGATCGATGATGGAGAATTATGTCGGATGCGATTGATCATGTAACAGTCATAACATAGGGTGACACAGAACTAGCTCCAGTTCATCAATGTAGTGTAGGCATGTATTCTAAATATATTCATACGTGCTTATGGAAAAGAACTTGAATGACATCTTTTGTCCTACCCTCCCGTGGCAGTGGGGTCCTATTGGAAATTAAGGGATATTAAGGCCTCCTTTTAATAGAGTACCGGACCAAAGCATTAACACATAGTGAATACATGAACTCCTCAAACTACGGTCATCACCGGTAATGATCCCGATTATTGTCACTTCGGGGTTAACGAATCATAACACATAATAGGTGACTATAGACTTGCAAGATAGGATCAAGAACCCTCATATATTGATGAAAACACAATAGGTTCAGATCTAAAATCATGGCACTCGGGCCCTAGTGACAAGCATTAAGCATAGCAAAGTCATAGCAACATCAATCTCATAACATAGTGGATACTAGGGATCAAACCCTAACAAAACTAACTCGATTACATGATAAATCTCATCCAACCCATCACCGTCCAGCAATCCTACGATGGAATTACTCACACACGGTGGTGAGCATCATGAAATTGGTGATGGAGGAAGGTTGATGATGACGATGGCGACGTATTCCCCTCGCCGGAGCCCGGAACGGACTCCAGATCAGCCCTGCTGAGAGAGTTTAGGGCTTGGCGGCGGCTCTGTATCGTAAAATGTGATGAATTCTTCTCTCTGATTTTTCCCCCCGAACACAAATATATGGAGTTGGAGTTGAGGTCGGTGGATCGTCAGGGGGCCCATGAGGCAGGGGGCGCGCCCAGGGGGGTAGGCGCACCCCCACCCTCGTGGATAGGGTGTGGGCCCCCTGACGGGGATTCTTCTTCCAGTATTTTTTATATATTCCAAAAATAATCTCCATTGATTTTCAGGTCATTCCGAGAACTTTTATTTCTGCACAACAATAACACCATGGCAATTCTGCTGAAAACAGTGTCGGTCCGAGATAGTTCCATTCAAATCATGCAGGTTAGAGTCCAAAACAAGGGCAAAAGTGTTTGGAAAAGTAGATACGACGGAGACGTATCAATCATTAGGAAACGAAACATAGTAACGACCAAGGTCCTCGTCGAACTGCCACTTGAGTTCGGTAGCATCACCTACACTGGTATCATCGGCACCTGCAACTGTTTGGAAGTATCCGCGAGTCACGAGGACTCAGCAATCTGACACCCGCGAGATCAAGTCTATTTAAGCTTATGGGTAATATAAGGTAATGAGGTGGAGCTGCATCAAGCACTAAGCAAATATGGTGGCTAACATACGCAAATAAGAGTAAGATGAGAAGCTACGCAACGATCGAAAATCTATAAGTGATCAAGCAGTGATCCTGAAACTACTTGTTCAAACATAACCCAAGGCCGTGTTCACTTTGCGGACTCCGCCGAAAAGAGACCATCATGGCTACACATGCAGTTGATTCATTTTAATTAAGTCAAGTGTCAAGTTATCTACAACCGGATATTAACAAATTCCCATCTACCACATAACCGCGGGCACAGCTCTCGAAGATTTATACCCTGCAGGGGTGTCCCAACTTAGCCCATCACAAGCTCTCACAGTCGACGGAGGATATTCCTTCTCCTGGAAAGACCCGATCAGTTTCGGAATCCCGGTGATGTAGGGTAGAACCCTAATCGCCCGATCTTTCACGAAAGGAGCGGAATCTCGCGAAGAACATGAAGAACACAAAGGGGAAAACGGTGGAAACACAAAAGGAGATAAAGAGGAACACTCAAACTAACAAGAACAAGTCACAAAAGTGCTAGATCCTCGGATACATAGAACGATACACGGTCCACGGTCAACTAGGGACGATACACGGTAACCGATATTCTCCGTGAGGAGGTCTTGAATCCAAGTGGATCTTCTCCAAAGAGAGGCCGCGGTCTCTCTCAAGGAGTAGATCCGATATGGATGAGCGAAGCTCTATCTCTCAAAATGAGCTAAACCAATGCTAACCCTAACTAGAAGGAGGTGGAGGAGTATATATAGGCCTTAGCCACGAAGGGGTAAGTGGGAGAGGATACATGGGCCCTTGGACCGTTCTCTGCAGACAGGCAGGGGCTGGATGTCTGGGGCTTCAGGACGGGCCGGATGTCCGGGACAAGGGGCCGGATGTCCAGGTTGGCCTAGGTCTTCCAGATGCATTCGGTGATGGAGGGGCCGGATTTCCGGGCGAAGGGGGTCGGATGTCCGGGGCCTCGGGAGGAGCCGGATGTCTGGGTGATGGCCAGATGTCTGGGCTGTGCTGGGCCTTTGCGATGCTCTCTGGATGGCCGATGTCAGATTTCCGGGGGTCGGGCCGGATGTCCGGGCTAGGGCCGGATGTCCGGCCGCTATAGTAGCTGGCCCTTCTTCCTTCTCCTTCCTTCACTTCCGTGCACGCTTGGCCTTCGTCCTTGGGCTCTCCATGGTCTCCTCAGGTGTACCTGAGTATGCACAAGGTGCACGCTTAAGTAGCATCCATGTCTTACATGCGGAAAAGGAAGATTAGGAAAGGAGTGAGTTTACCTTAGGTCCAAAGGCGTATGCTTGAGTGTACATGGGGATGATCGTAGGATGCTCCGCATCATCTCCCCTCCCTTGGGAAAGATCCGACCTCGGATCGAAAACCTCATCACCATGGAAACAGTTGTCATGGACGGACTTGTAGTTGGACGAAGAGGAAGACATGGCGTTATCCAAGTACTCCAAGGTGTCGCCGGAGTGGTATAAATGCAAAAAGAGCAAACACAAATGACACTCGGAAATACAATGGTTAGCGCACACAAAGTGTCCATCATGTAAGAATGAGTCTGTGCAGCAAGATTGTTCGTGACAAAATGCACGAAGCTTATCAAGATGATAGAGAATGATATGCAAAGCGTTCATGGGAGCAAAAGCATTCATTGCGCACCCAAATGTGTTGTGAATATGATCAATGCAACCACGGTGAAAAATGATGTCATAGTGAGACGATTTATCAATAGCATGAATGTGGTAATGGATAGTCAATGTGATGTGATCATGCAATTGATGGTAGGCAATAAGATCATGATGTATGAATATGCCATCAAGAAAGATCACAACAAATTTTCTAAGAAAGTGCAGAAGCTCATGTATCATGGATGACATGGGAATACAAGATGCAACAAGGCAATCATAATGTGAGTCAATCCATGCATAAGATGCAAATTTGTTATGGGTGGTGTTGTACCATATCTTGATGTCGTGGCACTCCTCAACTTGAAGGTGCATAGGGTCCATGTCAAATGTAGGTCCTCCATCCGATAGATGTATCATGTAGACAACAAGAAAGAGGCAACAATGAAAGAATGACCCATCCAATATGCGTATTTGAGAATGGCTCAAAGGGAATGAATTCACCTTTATGAGGATGTTGAAAATGTTGGTGTTGTGCATCATGTACGTCTTCACTTGACCAATATGGCTCATAATGGTACCACCTTGTGAATCCTTCAAAACTAAAGAACATGACAAACACTCGGAAAAACAAATGAGGTTAGCGGAAGTGCAAAACCTATCATTCGTTTGGTAAGATACCCAACAAGTGTATGCATCATGCTCATCGTAAGAAAGGACAAGGGAGCATTTCATAGTATGGAGGCATATGATGCGAGAACAACCAAATACAATAGGCTCAATCAAACAAGCATGCATCACAAGAAAAGTGTCCAAGTATCCACGATCAATAAGCATAGATTCAACAATTGTAGGCAAGCGACAATGAACAAAATATATCATGTGAGAGGCATGAACATATACGTCATCAACCCAACAAAGCAAGTAAGGATGGGACATGGGTGATGCGACAAAGCAAGCAATCATATGAATCAAGGCAAGCAAGATAGTAGTGCGAAGATGCAACGTACTAGAAGGAATCATGTCAAGTATGTCATGTGTGCAAATAGTGGTCATGGATAATGCACATGACATATCAAAGGCATGAGAGCAAGATATGAGAAATTTATCATCATAGTATTGGCAAGAAGTCCTATGTAAATAGCGATGGAACATCATGACTCTCCCAACAGAAGAATCAACAATAGCATGAGGCACATGATAAACATGGCAATAGCAACAAGGATCTCCACCAAGCATGCAAATACACATAGGAGTAGCATAATTGTGAATCATGGGTAGATGCAAGCAAGGGTCACAATTGCAAGGCAAAGGCATAGAAGCAAGCATAGCATGCAAAGTGAACACGGTAAAATGAGCATGAAGCGACAAGCGGTATATTGCCCATAGTCATGTGAGAGCCAAGTGAGAGAGATGCGCGTAGTCGTTGCGCGGGGAGAGTGATGGGAAGGATAGTTCACAGGATCCCAAGTCATCTTTGCTCTCAAGAGCTCGTTTCGTCAACTCTTGGGATTGAGAGGTTGACGAGTATACGTGAGAACATACACAAAACAAGGACAAAAGGAAAATTGTGTGTGTGGTAGATGTACACATCATCCATCATGATGCGCACATGCTTGTGTTGGTTAGCACAAAATATCCAATGCTCGAACAAATGAGATGCGTGATATAGAAACATGTCATCCATCATGATAGGTTTGTTGTTATGTATAGCATAATGGAGACTCAAAGGATGTAATGCATCATGGGAAATGTCGAGAGCATTGTTATGCGTGGGATGCATATGGTGCAAGCAATTATGAGAATCATGCAAAGTATGGAATGCATCAAAATCTCCTAATATGTATGAGGAAACTATGGGGATCTCCTCATGAGCATTAATGGAAACATCACACGGAGAAAATTCACAACATCCAAAACAATGCATATTTGGAACATTGTGATCATGGCATGGCAGACTAGATGAATTGCGCGAATCATGTAAAGGAAGCATGGCAATATCATCACATGAAAAACAAAAGCCAATGACCATCATCTCGTCATCTATGCCATAAGTGCAAATGGGATTTATGTGAATGGGGCATGCATAGTCACTATGTTGAGATGAAAATGATGCAATATGGGAGATCTCACTCATAGCATATGACAAGTTCAAAGGAATGTCAAACATGATGTGACCAATAGAATTTTCACATGATATCCTATGGAGCATAGCATCACAACTAGGCAACTCGACATGCTCGTCATAAATAGGTAAGTCATGACATGAAGAAGTCACACTAGCATGAAGCATGGGTATAGGTGTGTCAACATCATGCAAGCAATCATTCGTAAAATAGTCCACTAGTGGGACAAGAGAAGCACCATCACCTGTTTTACCTTTGGAGAATCGCTCATGTGTTGTAGGTGAGGTGTCGAAGACCAAGTCGTGGTCATCTTCATCTTGATGGAACCATGTGGGGGGTGCATCATCGTCCACCATGGCCATCGTTGCCTCCATTGGAGGTATGGAGTCGTCGAGGATAGGCGTGTCATCATGTAGGAGACCTAACACCAAAGAAAACACACTCGGAGTAGAGGTTAAGTTGTTAGAAATCATAGTGGCCTCACGTGCCATGTCAACTTCCTCACTCACTAAGTGTGGTGGGTCACTCACGCCCTCTTGGATGCTCTCACTCATATGGTTGGTGGAGTCACTCAAATGGCTCTCAACCTCACATAGGATGTGTGGCATGCTCTCAAGTGTGGGGCTAGTGGTGGTCACACTCATCCTCTCATAGGAAATGCTCTTAATGTCATGTATGGTGGAGTCACTCATGTCACTCATGTGTTGGTGGCTTTCCTCACATGGCAATTGGGGCATCTCATGGCATATGGGTGTCGGAGAGATGTAGGTGCAAATGTCTCCATGCTCAATCATGTCGTGGTCGTAGCCGTGGATGAAGGCCGAAGATGGCACATCATCACTCTCCTCTAAGACCAAAGATAAGGTCTCATGTGCGGTCTCGTAGTGACCTTGAGTATGAGTCCTTTGGGGGCGCCGTCTTCATGTTGTTGAAGAGGCTCATGCTCATTGCCGTGGTCGAAGGGATGGCCCTTGCTCGACCTTCTTGTCGCCGTCTTGTTGTAGGAGGCCCATATGATGTGGAACCTCGTAGCTTGTCTCCATGAACGAAGGGAATGTCCCATGCTCGGCCATCTTCCTTGGGGGCCTTCCGAAGATGGAAGTGTCGCCCTCGCTTGTAGGTGGTCGCCTTGTACTTGATGATGTCGATGTAGGGGAACTCACGGGAAGTAGGCGAAGATGCCGTACGTCCAAAGGCGAAGATGCCTTGATATCACTTGGCGAAGATGCCAAAGTGGTGGTGGTAGTAGCCGTAGCGCCATCTTGGAGGTGCTCGTCTTGTGGTCTTCTCTTGTGCTTATGAAGTTTGGATTTGGCGTCAAGTAGGGCTTGTTGGGACTTGTGCATTTGCGCTTGGTGAGCATCGTCATGATGATGTTGCGTTGTCGCACTTGAGCTCGTAGTAGATGTCGTTCGTCGTCATCGTGCACATGTTGCTTGAAGGTGACTTGCCCTTCATGACGATGTGGATCACGAACGTGATGGTGGTTGCCATGGAGATGTGGACGTGGACGACTTGCACTTGCATCATTTTTGCGCTCCGAAGACTTGTGATTGGAATGTCTCCGCCTTGAGGATGATAAAGGGGAAGAACGGTTGATCAACAAGGTCCGAATCTCCTCCATCGTTGCATCTTGGTCCTCCTTTTGTGCGGAAAGATTGTTGTCGATGTAGTCCCTTTTCCTCGCTTCGAAGTGGCGAATGTCAATGGAGAGGTTCTCGATGCGCTCTCGCAATCTTGATTGTGCGCCTTGCATTTGTCGTTGTAGATCGAAGATTGACGCTTTGGTGATGTAGTTGTTCACACTGTCATTGTTGTGGAAGACCAGAGATGAAATGCCTTGCCTATCCCTCACTCCAAGAGAAAAATGTGAGTGGTAGAAAGAGAAGAACGAATACCAAATGTACCTTGACCGAAGTTCAAAGTGGATCAATGATCACTCCAATGTGGACAAGGAAATAGCACAATTGGTACCCATTCTTGTTGGTTTCTCACACCTACACAAATAAGGCTTATGGTGGAGCTCGGTGAGGATAGTGGCATGAAAAATTTAATGCAAAATGTTAGCAAGAGTCAATAATGTTGAAAGAGATTCACAAATTCACAAGTGTAACAAGTAGACCAATAGCAATATGTGGCACACGGAAACACAGACACGGATAGATAAATGGGGTAGTGCAACCAAGGGATGAGCTCAAATGTGGAATCCACAGAAAATGCTCTCATTGCAAAACTCTAGAGAGATGCTAGCACGATTGCTCAATAGGCGGATATGACACTTGTGCACAACCTATAGGAGACAAAAATGCAATGACTTTTATCCCAAGTATGCTATGTATATGATCTTCCAGTGGTATGATCCAAGATGATCGGATATGACAATCTTATGCAATGTGGTATGATGCTATGGCACTTGCTTACAAGCTCTTTGTTAACTCTTTTGCTTAAAAGCTTATTCTTTTTTTATGTTTGGCCACAATGCGAAATGCACAAACCAAGATAGCAATTGGGTATATACAGGAACAATCTTGTGACACAAGGGATGATATGATACCAATGTGATATGGTATGTATGCAATGTATGGTGTAGATCACTAATGTGCACAAGTAACATTGCCGGCAATACTCAAATGGCTAGTCTCGATAGGCAAGTGACGCAAAATGGGCTAGGGGTTATCAATGCAATGGCAAGGGAATATACAATGGAGGGATACCATGATACCAGGATGATATGGAGGTTACCGTCCGCGGTGATGATGAGTGGTGGTGATCTTGATGGAGATACCAAGATGATAGAGACTCGTCCCTAAGTAGTCGAAACACCTTAGGAAACGGAAAAAAAGCAAAGTCAAAATCTCAAATGTCAAATGGTGGTAGTGGGAATGCGGTGGTGGTTTTGTGGAAGCTTAATGGAATTGCGGAATGGCAATGATGGGTTGTGGAGTACGCAATGCGGAAATGGAGGGTAAGGTTGGCTATACACAGTGTCGGAGTTGGAAGCACGGTCCCTAAGTAGCCGAAACACCTTAGGAGACACAACTCACAACACTAACAAAATTGGGTTAAGTTGGGGTGGTGGAAGTGTATGGTGGGCAAAACTATGCGAAAGTTATGGTGGTGGTGGTTGATGAAGAAGCAATCGTCCCTAAGTAGCCTAAACACCTTAGGAGACTTGAATCACTACTCAAGCAACCACAAAATTCTATAAGGAACAAAATTGGTTAGGTTGTGGAAGTCGGTGGTGGTTATGCGAAGGTTGTGGTGGAAGCCCTAGGCAAAGATGCCAAAGTTCCAAAAAATTGATGGAGTCAAATGGTTATGGTAGTATTATTGTTGGAAGGGGGATGTCAATAGCTTTTCAACGAGCTAAAGAAAGCGAAAATCGGACTCCAAATGAATTAGTTATGGACAAAACGGTGAAACAGGGATGGCTAAGATGTCAGGGGCCAGACATCCGGGGGTGGGGGCCGGATATCCGGGGGTCAGTGTCCAGAACCGTGCAGATTCGGCGCTCCAGGAGTCGGATGTCCGGCTTGGGGCCCGGATGTCCGGACCGATGGCCCGGATGTCCGGCCCGACGAATCCAGATCTCGTTTGGGGCGGAAAATTTTGAATTGGGGGCGAAAATGGATGATTCCAAAGGAAAATTTTGATGGATTTCGTGGATGAGAAGTGGGGAAACTTGGGGGAAAGATATATCTACTCAATACACAACAAATCCATGGATCAAAATAAACAAAACATCATCAAAACCAACAAATCATAAAAACAAATTGGGGGCTATTTTTGGTGGGGATTTTTGAATTGAGGATGAAATCAACAAAATTAGGCTAGAAAACACAATGGGGAGGCTCCGAAATCGTGATCAACGTGGCTCTGATACCAAGATGATGTAGGGTAGAACCCTAATCACCCGATCTTTCATGAAAGGAGCGGAATCCCGCGAAGAACACGAAGAACACAAAGGGGAAAACGGGGGAAACACAAAAGGAGATAAAGAGGAACACTCAAACTAACAAGAACAAGTCTGACAATATTCATCAGTATCCTTAGACACCGTAAATTTTGATCCTATTGATTCAACATGAATGCGAATGCACGCAATTATCAATTGATCCTTCTAAATTATCTCTCTGGCTCAGACGTCATTTTCGAACATGAGCTTGTTCTCGACCAATCTGTTGCCGTCAATTGTACCCTTAGGTCTATTGAACTTATCCACCCTTGATCAGAGCATCTGCTTCTGATCCTTCTATTTGGGAATAATAATTTCTTTGATAACTAAGAATCGAATCATTCAGGTGTTCTATAATCTGATGCCCTTGCATCCTTTCTTCAACTAATTGTGTGCCGATGCTCACATCAACTCCGCTATGGACCGTCAGATCCTTTATTGGATTATTATTTGATAGTGTCCTCCTTATTCAATAACCTTGTGAGCCTTTCCTCGGATACATAATGCTTTTGGTGAATTGTATCCTCTGTTTTTCTCAACCATGCTCTGTTTTCGAGCTGGTGGTATTTACGATTGAAGCTTATGGTATATGATTCCACGATACCCTAACAGGTTGAACCTATGCCTTTCTTAATCTGTGTGAACCCGAAAGTTTTCACGGCTCATACTCCTCTGGTAATTCACCAGGTAGGTTTTGACACTGAAATCATTTTTAACTAGAGCAGTGAATGAAAGGTTATGCATTGAAGAAGTGGGAGCCGACCTTGAACCTTGCGTTCATGCCCATGGACACGATGTAGATCTTATCATTAAAGCTTCACTTAATTAATTATTCCTTTGGTATAAGTTCATCTAATTCCGACCATGTTCTCCTTTAAGTACCATTTCTCGTGCAAGTTTAAGCACTTGTCTTCTGCGGAGTAATACCCAGACCAACCTCTACTTTGATTTGTCGTCAAGTATTACCCCCTGGTATCTCAAGATTATCACGGAACTGCATAACTTCTTATGAGTTCTTCACCAAGTGCTACATTCTCATTGATTCCAATTTTTCATGGGCTCTAAGTAATTTAACACTCAAAGACATCGATAACTAAATCGAGTCCGCACTGCGATTCAACAACTTTTAGTAATCTTCAATGCATACGAGTTTGTACTCGATCATGTCATTCCCAGCTGATTAACCACATCATCATCGGCAGGCTGACTGCTTGACCATTCTACCTATGTCCTTCATCCTCGGGACAGAATCCCGACAGTACTCTAAGCTTACATCGAACTTTCACCATCACATTGTTTGTCTTGAGAGACAACTCTGAATTCTGAGATGGCATCTTATCTATGGTTATAATAACCTTTTGCTTCACCATTCCCTTGGCTTGATGTCATCGCCGAGCGATTGCATCCTCATGGAGCCTCTCGACAAAATTTGTTGTGATCATCATCAACATTTTAACTCCTTCCAGGATACCAATCAAATTCATGGTGAGAAATACCATCCTTGCCCTTGATGATTTGTGTTATCATCGACCACTTTATTGCCTTCTGTTCAACACAAACTTGTTCATGTTTTGTGTTATACCTTGGGATCCTTGGTAACCAGCAGTTGTTCTTCCTTACCTAGGAATATTACCACCTTTTATACCAAGGATGTTGTGAGAATTGCTCCACCTCTTGAGAATTCTTGGTATTGTGATACTTCTCACCATCACCATTCTTTCTTGTGTTGTTTATAACCGGGATACCAACAGGTGAACGGTGTTGTTTGGATTCTGTCCTTCTATCAACCCTGTTGCTTTGGAGTTGATGGTCAACATTACATCCTTAGGCCATTGATTATTGAATCACCATTCTAACATTGATTCTGCTACCTAAGCCCATATTTCGGGTGCACCTTTGAACCAATGTTTAAATTGTGTATGTTTTCCTCGAGCATACATCATTATACCATTTTGAATTGACAAATGTTATCTCCTTGTTCACATAATTGGGGTGATCCATCTTTTGGGAATCTCGATGGATTGTCACTGAGTCCATCAGCCATCTCCTCACCCTCTCCCTGTTTTAATGATGAACTCTTGCTTTGGAACTCGTTTCCATAGTTCATTTCCCTGAGAACCTTACAATGTCATCTCGACAATTTGTGTTGCACCTTTCTTCTCAGACATCCTGAATCCGAGTTATTCTAACACCAATTAGATCTGAATCTTGGTCAGATATGATGGTTGGAACATATATCCAAGAGTTATAGCGTTGGTCTTATATGACCCGATAAGGTGAGGTCATGCCTAGCACACCTGATTGGAGGACTATTGTTATAGTTTCCTTTTCAGCAAGGTTATCCATTCTTCCATGAGGAAATCGTAAGACTTATTCTATAAGTTGTTCCTGATGGATCCTTTGTGCATCCAAATTCTGACCCTTACTTGATGGCCATGTCAATGCTATCTCGAAGCATGTCTATGGTACTCTGATTTTCGTCAAGGACATTTGTAGCCCAATGATAAATGTTTCCTGGTCAATTATCCAAACACCGCTGTATGGGTAATGTCATGAAATTTCTCTTCCCTTACCTAAAGAGTTTTCTACGTTATATCCCATCATGGATATCATGCTTTGCTTGCCCTTGGGAAGGACATACCCCTGAAACATGTGTTTAAACACATTTACCTTTCCATTGTTCTGTTTAATCTGATAGACACTTTTCCCTTTCTATTGGTTTGTTTAAACCCCTTCTAGGATTTATATGATCTAAGCAGTAATAAGTCACTACTTTTGTAAGCACCTTGGGGTACCAATTTGTCAGTAAGAACCTGTTATTATTGTTGATGACATTCCGGTAACCACCGATGGACGAGAACTTTGCCTATTGGTCTGCCTCGTTTAACGAGCAGGAAGATGGTTCTCTTCGTCCCTCGCCCTTGGTACCAATGTTGCTACCGACATAACTGATAGGTTATTCTCTGACATGCCTTGCTATCATGATCGTGCATGATGAAAGCGCCCTTCCTACTTTTAACCCACATGGTGGGCCCATAACCCACAGCTCCACATGATCGAAACCTGACTCTCCTGTACAACCTATTGCCAAAGTTATTCCCTGAGCCTGGCCACGTATGTAATTGATGGGTCACCTTCCTTGTGATCTATTTTGGTATCAGATGCAATACTTATTCTCGTACCCTGAAACCGGTTCATCTTCTAATTTGGGCATCAAACGATTACCTATCCGCTTGATACTTTTTACTATACCCTCTTGATTGGCTCTCGATGTGTTTCATTTGACCAACTCGAGAGATACCCCTATGTTCATTCATGGGTAACCCCCAATGGTTAACCCTTATAGCATTCTATCATTGTCGAGCTGCCCCTTACCTATTCGTAAGTACGAGACAGACCCCGAAGAAAGGATGCGACTTCGTCAAGATGACCTGAAGTAGAGAAATGAAGACATCAATGAAAGGGATTAACTTCTTCGAGAAGAGAAACCAAGGCCAAGAAGACTCGTTAGAATTTCGTAACCAGAACTTTCCCCCCTACACAACCTCTTAAATCTCGGGACGAGATTTCTTGTAGTGGAGGAGAATTGTGACGCCCGGATAATTAAGCTACAACAATTCCCTGTTAACGATGCCACGTCACCACAGTTACTGTTGTTGATCTCGCGTTAGTTCAAAACCAATTTTCAAAATTTGAATTAAAGGCAAACATCAAAGTTTTCAAACATTAAAACTAAAATGTTCGGTTTGTGCCAAATAAAGCATAGTTAATCATGGTGGTGAAAACCCACTTTTGTAAAGTGTTTAAAACTCTAATGTGAACAAAACAGTAACAAAACCAATTATTTAAAAGCTTTTAAAATATTAAGCCATCACAAACTATTTTTCTTTTAGGTACCAAGCTAAATGTGGTAGTGGCATAATTATTAATGTTCTTTTAGGCACAACTTTTGTATTCTATAAAAGCTAAAATTTAATAAAATAGAAAAGTGAATTAAATAAAAAGAAAAGGTAAAACTGTAAACAAAAAAATAAAAAAATAAAAACAAAAGGCAAACTCCCTCCCCCTGGGCCGTTTGGCCCAACTGGGCAACCAGCTGGTCGGCCCACCCGTTGGGCTATACCCCCCCTCACCCCGCTGCGTGACCTAACCCACTCCCCCACTTCTCCCACCCCCACGATCCCACTCCCCCTCTGCTTCCCCCGAATCTGGATCGGGAATGGGGCACCCGACGCCGATGCCCCGGCTCGTCCCCGCCATCTCGCCGTTCACTGGCGCCCACCCACCAGACCCCCCGTCCTCCTATCCTCTCCGTCTTCCACTCATCACCCAGCCGCACTCGCTCGTCGTCATCGTGTGCCACCACCGCCGCCTGGAGGCCCCGCCGTCGTCAACCATCGTCGCCGCTCGGATCACCCGCCGCCTCACTGTCCTCCTCCTCGTCTCCTCCTCGCCGAATCACCCCGCGCGCACGCGCTCCGACCCTAGCAGGCCCCAGTGTAGTCGCCGCCCTCCTCTCTCTCCCTTGTCCCCCGTTCTCCGTCGACCGCTATCATCCGCACCCCGGCTGTCGTTCTCGCCTGCCTATCGCTCGCGCCCGCTCGCCGCATTGCTCGGTCGTTCACGTCTCCCGTACCCACCGTCGTCCCGCTGCCCCGTGCCGGGGCACATCGTGTCGCGCAGCCCTGACCGGCCGCTCGTTCGCGTCCAGGCCTGACGGCCCCACTGCCTCCCCAGCGCTACCGCCTGAGGCTGCACGCGAACTCGCCGCTGCTTTGCTCGGCGCGCTCCGCCCAGGGCCCCTCGCTCTCGCGGAGATAACTGCCGGGGCCGCGCCCGGCGCGCCAATGGCTCTCTTCCGGCGACTTGGCGCGGCGGCTGCCCCCACCTCATCGCGCGCCATGGACCCTACCGCCCGCGTCCGCCTCACCACGCTGAGCAGGAGCTGCGGCTCCTCCTCCGCAGTGGCACCGCGCGCTCTTTGCCCACCCCTAGCCGCGCTCTCTCTGTGCTTCCCCTCACCCGCCATCGCCTTCTCCGGCCACACCCTCCGCTGCCCTACGGCACGCTTCGCCGCTGCCCTGAGATCGACTCCACCTGCCGCGCCCGGCCGGCGAGCCGCGCCGCGACCACACGCCGGCGCCGGTGCTCCGGCGCACACACGTACCCGCCCTATCACCTCGGGTCCGCCCCGATGGGTGCCTGCGCCCGTAACCCGCGGCGCCCCTGCGCCCGCAAACCCGTTGCCCACAAGCCCCCCTGGGGCCTATGACAGTGGGCCCCCATGCCCAGAACGTTTTAAAAAAAGGGTTTAAAAAATGAATAATTAATTAATTAACTTAATTAATCTTGATTAATTAAACTAAACAGTGAATTAAACTAATTAATCCTGATTAGATTAACTTAATCAATTAACTAAACCCTAATTAACCTAATAGAGTATGACAGGTGGGTCCCACTGGACCCACGCGTCAGTTTGACCCAGTCAACCCCTGTTGACTGCTGACGTTAGCATGAAATCATGCTGATGTCATAAATCCAATTTCGAATTAAATTAAATAATTAATTAAATTCCAGAAATTAATAAAATATTTAGAAAATCATATCTTTTAATCCGTAACTCGGATTAAATTATTTTCAACATGAAAGTTGCTCAAAACGATGAGGCGAATCCGGATACGCAACCCGTTCATCCGCCATGCATCCCTAGCATAGCAAACACGCAACTTTCCCCCTCCGGTTCATCTGTCCAAAAACGCAAAACACCGGTAATACTTTCTCGGATGTTTTCCCCCTTCACCGGTACCACCTCGTACCGCGTTAGGGCACACCTAGCATCACGCTTTGTCATGTCATGCATCGTCATGCATTTGTTTGCATTATATTTATTGTTTCTTCCCCCTCTTCTCTCGCTAGACATCGAGACCGACATCGCTGCTACCTAGTACGACTACGGTGTTGACGATCCCTCTTTCTTGCCAGAGCAACCAGGCAAGCCCCCCCTGATCACCAGATATCGCCTACTATTCTCTATACTGCTTGCATTAGAGTAGTGTAGCCTGCTACTGCTTTCCGTTAATCCTATTCTGATGCATAGCCTGTCATTGTTGCTACAACTGTTGATACCTTACCTGTAATCCTAAATGCTTAGTATAGGGTGCTAGTTTATCATCAGTGGCCCTACATTCTTCTCCGTCTGCCATGCTATAATATCGGGCGGTGATCACTCGGGAGGTGATCACGGGTATATACTCTATACTTTATACATGATACTTGTGGTGACTAAAAGATGGGTCGGCTCGTAGGAGTACCCGCGAGTGGATCTTTGTGGCGAAGCGACAGGGCAGGTTGAGACCACCTAGGAGAGAGGTGGGCCTGGCCCTGGTCGGCGTTCGCGGTTATTTCAAAATAACACGTTTAACGAGATCTTGGTATTTGATCCGAGTCTGGCTACTGGCCTATATGCACTAACCATCTACGCGGGGACAGTTATGGGCACTCGACGTCATGGTATCAGCCGAAGCCTTCGTGACGTTAGCGACTGAGCGGCGCGCGCCGGGTTGGACTGGAACGCCTACTCTTGTATAAGAGAGGCTAGGTCTGCTCATGGGCCGCGTACGCAACGTGCAGGTGTGCAATGGGCGATGGGCCCAGACCCCTGCGCCATAGGATTTAGACCGGCGTGCTGACCTCTCTGTTGTGCCTAGGTAGGGCTGCGACATGTTGATCTTCCGAGGCCGGGCATGACCCAGAAAAGTGTGTACGGACAAAGGGGATCGAGCGTGTTGGGAAATGTGGTGCACCCCTGCAGGGAAGTTAATCTATTCGAATAGCCGTGATCTTCGGTAATAGGACGACTTGGAGTTGTACCCTGACCTTATGACAACTAGAACATGATACTTAATAAAACACACCCTTCCAAGTGCTAGATACAACCAGTGATCGCTCTCTCACAGGGCGACGAGGGGAGGATCATCGGTTGGGATTATGCTATGCGATGCTACTTGGTGAACTTACCATCTACTCTCTTCTCCTGCTGCAAGATGGAGGTTACCAGAAGCGTAGTCTTCGAAAAGACTAGCTATCCCCCTCTTATTCCGGCATTCTGCAGTTCAGTCCACATATGATACCCTTATTCCATTTGATACCATTGCATACATATGTAGTGTAGCTCCTTGCTTGCGAGTACTTTGGATGAGTACTCACGGTTGCTTTGCTCCCCCTTTTCCCCCTTTCTATACTCGATTATTGCGACCAGACATTGGAGCCTAGGAGCCAGATGCCACCGTCGACGACGACTACTACTACTCGGGAGGTGCCTACTACTACGTGCAGCCCGCTGACGACGACCACGAGTAGTTTAGGAGGATCCCAGGCATGAGGCATGCGCCTCTTTCGATCTGTATCTCAGTTTGTGCTAGCCTTCTTAAGGAAAACTTGTTTAACTTATGTCTGTACTCAGATTTTGTTGCTTCCGCTGACTCGTCTATGATCGAGCTCTTGTATTCGAGCCTTCGAGCCCCCTGGCTTGTAATATGATGCTTGTATGACTTATTTTATTTGTAGAGTTGTGTTGTGATATCTTCCCATGAGTCCTTGATCTTGATCATACACGTTTGCGTGTATGATTAGTGTATGATTGAATTGGGGGCGTCACACCCGGATTATACACCCGGGGAGGGTGATCCTCCCTACTCCACACAATAGGCTGTTCTGACCATCTCAAATAACATGGAACCGCCGGCTCAACAGCGTTTATAGCCCTCTTATGAAGTTTCTGGTCCCTCTTGCACAAACTAGTGGTAAATACGTGGTACTGCCCACTGCTCAGCTATTTTGGGTTACTCTAATACCCGGACTACTGCTGCTTTTGTTGCTGATTACTTTGGCCGGATTGCTGATTATAACCACCTTGGTTACCCAGATGGCCTTGGCCGTGGAAACCGCCTCCGCCTGAGCCAGCGCCCGGGCCATGAAAGCCGCCACCGCCTGAACCGCCGCCAGTTCCGTGGTTACCACCGAACATGTTGGAATTCTTAAACGCCTTCATGATCATACAGTCCTTCCACAAATGGGTAGCTAGCTTTTCCCGGGTGACGTGTCTCGGACAGGGTTCATTCAGTAGTTGCTCAAGGGTGGGACCTGACCCGCCTGACCGTGGAGGTGGCCTCCCCTTGCGCCGTTGGTTGTTGCCCTGTGTACTGGTGTTATCCACGAACTCGTCGGCCTTACGTTTATTACCTCCTTGACAAACCGGGTTATGCTGGTGACCCTTGCCATTGTTGTTCTTTATTCCCTTCCTTGCCTTCTCTTCATCAGACGCGGGATCCTTAGTACTATCCGAATCAACATATTTGACCAGAGCCGCCATCAACTGGCCCATGTCATGACAATCACGCTTGAGCTGCCCCAGCTTCTGCTTCAGAGGTTCAAAACGGCAATTTTCTCCAACATTAAGACCGCAGAGCTGGCATCCATCTTATCAGATGAATGTATTAGCTCCTTGACCCGGCGCACCCAATGGGTCATGGACTCACCTTCCTCCTGCTTATAGTTAGTCAAGTCCACGATTGACAAAGGTTGCTTACATGTGTCCTTGACGTTCTGAATGAACCGGGCTTTTAACTCTGCCCATGGGCCGATGGAGTTGGGTGGCAACCATTTCAACCAAGTGTGAGCTGTTCCATCCAACATCATAGTGAAATATTTAGCCATTGCTGAATCGCTAACCTCCAATAGCTCCATCGCCATCTCATAACTTTCAATCCATGCCCCGGGCTGCAAGTCGGCCGTGTAATTAGGCACTTTACGAGGCCCCTTAAAATCTTTTGGCAAGCGCTTATTACGTAGAGCCGGCACCAGGCAAGGGACACCTTCTGTCCTTGTGGCCACTCCTGCCTCAATAGAGGTTGCTGGATAAACCGGAAAAGCCCGATGAGCCGCCTGCTCAGCTGCTAGTTGAACTGCCCGCTCAGCCTCCTGACGGATCCTCTCCTGATCCACCAAGTTAAGGGCTCCATCTAGCGCCGGGTCGTGCCTGCGCGGTTGGTTACGGCGTTGGGCATTGTTTGACATAGCCGCTGAGTCCATATGACTGCTATACGTCGGGCTTCGGCTTGGGTGAGGGGTTGAATGGATTCTGTCTCGACTATAAGAGTACCCATCCTGCTGTGCCAGGGCTGCCTGAAGAAGTTTTCTGACCCTTCATGTTTCGATCGCCGTCGGAGAGTCACCTTCCATTGGGAGAGCCGCCAGACGAGGCAATGCAGCAATTAAATTCTCCAAAGGGTTAGAGAAGTGACCCGGTGGTACTAGCGTGTAACAAGGTGGAGCAGTATTCACACGGGGTGGTACCATGGCCCCTCGGCTGAACAGGCGCCCCCGTCCCGGGTGTTGTGATCCGGTTTGCCTCTGGCGGGTTGTTGGGACCGGCCCCAGGTGTGTGGAAAAGGTTCCTAGGATCGTAAGTCAGAGGCAGACGTGACTGAGTTTTCTGGTGTCTTCTCCTCATGACCTCGTTTTACGTGTTTAGATCCACCGAGAGCCGGAAAGTCTCTGCTTGAAGCTGCTGAGCACGGGCATCCAAAGCTGCTCGCTCCGCAGCCATCCTGACATCTTCTGCTGCTAAATTTTCCTTGGCATGTGCTACCTCTCCGCGTAGCCATGCTACCTCTGCGTCATGCTGATCCCTATCTGCCGGCTCAACCACAACAGTCAACAGTCCCGTCATCCTATCCATGAGGTCCATTAACACCTGAGCCGGTGGGCGCGTGGGGTCTCCTGATCCGGTCGCTGCCGACCCAGTGGTTATTACCGCCGAAGGCATTGAACTCTGACCAGGTTGAGTGCCAGCCATGAAGATTCCGGCTCGATTTGGCGGCTCAAAGGGGTTCGGAATACTGTTACCATCGGAACAGCCCCCAAGCACGCCATCTTGTAGTTGATACAAAGATTCTGTCTCGCCGTGGATGACTCATCATCAGAGCAAATAGCCGTCTCACCACCATCCATGATCCTTCAGAAAATTCCCCTCCATGGATGCAACCCACGAAGGCGCGCCTCACAGCAGGTTGAGCCCGGGCGGGTCTCGCTCGTTGAGCTGTCTCCATGAGGTCGGTGCAGATCTCCGGCTCATGGCCCGGCTCACCGATCCGGCCGAAGGGGACCCAGTACTGTACTCAATTGAGCCGGCGTCGGGGCCCCAGCCTTCATCGTCGATGTAGAGCTTGCCGCGATGAGTCTTGGTCATCCGGCCCACAGCGTATCCCTTGATCCCTTCGAAGTTACCCTTCAAGAACTCAAATCCACCATGCGCTGGCCCCATGGTGGGCGCCAACTGTCGTGGAATTGTCACGGTAGATGTCCTAGCGAAAGGATTTAGTCATAGGGCCATCTCAACTATGAAGTTTAAAGGGGTTAATCGGGATAAAGGACACGAGAGGCTTTATACTGGTTCGGCCCCTTATGGTGAAGGTAAGGCCTAGTCCAGTTGATGTTGTATTGCCAGGTTTCGATGACCAAGGAGCGAATCCGCTAGCTTGGCTATCGATCTGTTGATTCTTGTCCTAAACCGCCGCCAGGTCGTCCCCTTATATACACGGGTTGACGCCTGGCGGCCTACAGAGTTCCGGCCGGCTCATAAAACACTTCCGGCTCGGTGACTTCTTTTATATGCCTTTCTTTACAAGTCTGTCTTTACATATGGCGGTTTACAATATTGGGCCATAAGTCGCCTCTGGTCTTAGACCTTCTATAATTTTTAATAAACTATCACCTTGAATATTATTGGGCTTTTCTTAATGACCCGTCATTAGGGTTGACCCGGCCCCTCCTGGGTGGGTCAAACCTGAAAGTTATATTCCCAACAAACATGGAACAAACTTCAGCTTCACCTGCAACTAACAATGCTATAAAATGGGCTGAGCAAAGCGGTAACTTAGCCAAACAACGGTTTGCTATGAAAGGTGGGTTACATGCTTGACATGGCAATATGGGAGGCATGATAAACAAGTGGTAGGTAGCGTGACATAGCGATAGAATGAACAACTAGCAAGCAAAGATAGAAGTGATTTCGAGGGTATGATCATCTTGCCTGAGATCCCTCAAGGAATAAGAACGAGTCCATGAAGAAGACAAATGGATGTAACCGAACGGATCCTCACACACGCGACGTTACCAGAACTAACAAGAAGAAGCAACACCGGAAAGGAGCAAAGGACATAGTAAACAACCATCACATAAACATGGCATGATGCGCAACCAAGTATGATGCATGTCCAGTTTAATGAGGCATGGCATGTAAAAGTGCACAAACAATACTACAAATTAAGTGGAGCTCAATATGCAACGAGTTGCATATTGACGAAACACCACATTCAAACATTTAGTTCACTCTCGGTTATCTACCCAACAATATTAAATGTTTTCAAACATTGCAAGAGGTGAAACATGAGTAAAATGCACAGTTAGGCATTTTAAATGAGGCCAGAAACATAAAACAACAATTCCGGTAAATCCTCATGAGCATTAGCAATTTAATGCAACAACAATTTTAAATAGTTTAAATGTTATTATCATGATGCGGATGACAAGTGCACGTTTTATGCAATTTTATGAAAAGGTTGACATGAACATGATATGAAGCATTTGGTCACCATGGCGGAACGAAAGGGTGCCACGGCAACATATCGGTATCGGTGACTCGATTGAGATACCGATGCAAAAGAGAAGTGTGCGGATGTGTGGAACACACAAGAGATGGTGGGGTGCTCCCGGTTACCGGGTTCCCACGGGTTAGTGGCATGGAAACGAGTGACAATTTAGACTTGGTGCAAACATACGGTGCATCTCATACAACACATGCATTCGGACCATGGGCGGTCGTCTCGGCATTATACCTTTGAAGTGTGCACATGTGACGGTTCGGGTTCGGTGCAATGTAGAGGAAGTAGACGTTCTCAGGACGGTCGTAGTGGAAGTAATGGTACTATCGATCCTCGGCGATGGTAGTGGTACTAGCGATCTTGGCGATGGTAGTCATTCACGTTCTTAGTTGCACAAGTTTCCGTAGATGTTCGGGGTCACGACGAGGAACTTGACGTCCACGGGGTCCTCGATGGTCGACGGTAGTGGTACACACATCATCGGGGTACTTGTCAGATCCGAGAGGTACTTGGCGAAATGCATGTCGACGGTAGTTGTACTCATATTGTCGTGGTAGTTGGCGATATCCGGGACGGTCTTGGCGTATCCGTGTGTAGAGGTTCTTGGCAGTTTCGTGTAGAAGAACTTGAGGTACTCAGGGGCAGTGGTCTCAACGTTGCAACAGTGGTCTTGCCGGTGTCGTGGCCGGAGCGGGGTGGACCTGGCAAGGTCCTGTCCTGGGTCGGCGTTGGTCGGTGGTGAGTAGCAGCTCGGGCCAAGGACCCATGGTGGAGTTGCTCCGCACGAAGGAGGACGGACCAGGAGGAGTAGGAGCGCTTGGTCTCTGTTCAGTGACAGACCAAGGCAGCAGCGTGACATAGGAGGTCGACAAGGTGTTATGCGACGATGGTGTAACGCCCTCGATGCGGGTATATCTCCCACGTGTCGAAGCACGACTTAGAGTCATAACCGCATTGAAAGCAATGTCACAAGTGAGGTAATATTCACACAACCCATGTAATACATAAGGGAAAGAGATACATAGTTGGCTTACAATCGCCACTTCACACAATACATGAATAAAGCATTACAACATCCAGATACAATCAGGGTCCAACTACAGAACCAAAATAAAAGAAGACTACCCCAAATGCTACACAGATCCCCGATAGTCCCGACTGGGCTCCACTACTGATCAACTAGAATGAAACAACATAAAGGACAAGATCTTCATCGAGCTCCTCCTGAGCTCAGTTGTGTCACCTGTGTGGTTCAACGGCACCTGCAAGCTGGTTTTGGAAGTATCTGTGAGTCACGGGGACTCAGCAATCTCACACCCTCGCGATCAAGACTATTTAAGCTTATGGGTAAGGTAAAAGGTATGATGTGGAGCTGCGGCAAGCGACTAGCATATATGGTGGCTAACTTATTCGCAAAAGAGAGCGAGAAGAGAAGGCAAAAGCACAGGCGAACAACTATGATCAAGAAGTGATCCTAGAACAACCTACGTCAAGCATTACTCCAACACCGTGTTCCCTTCCCGGACTCCGCCGAGAAGAGACCATCACGGTTACACACGCGGTTGATGTATTTTAATTAAGATCAACTTCAGGTTTTCTACAACCGGACATTAACAAATTCCCATCTGCCCATAACCGCGGGCACGGCTTTTGAAAGTTCAAATCCTTGCAGGGGTGTCCCAACTTAGCCCATCACAAGCTCTCACGGTCAACGAAGGATATTCCTTCTAGTGGGAAGACCCGATCAGGCTCGGAATCCCGGTTACAAGACATCCTCGACAATGGTAAAACAAGTCCAGTAAGACCACCCGCTGTGCCGACAATCCCGATAGGAGCTGCATATATCTCGTTTTCAGGGCACACCGGATAAGCTAAGCGTACGGGAGACAACGTAACCCAAGTTGCCAAGGGACGGCCCCGCACGGTGCTCTGGGTTGGACCAACACTTAGACAAGCAGTGGCCCGGGGGTTTAAAATAAAGATGACCCTTGGGCTGGCCTAACCCAAGGGAAAAAGAGGCTAGGTGGCGAATGGTAAAACCAAGGTTGGGCCTTGCTGGAGGAGTTTTATTCAAAGCGAAATGTCAAGCGGTTCCCATTATAACCCAACTGCGTAAGGAACGCAAAATTCGGGAACATAACACCGATATGACAGAAACTAGGGCGGCACGAGTGGAACAAAACACCAGGCATAAGGCCGAGCGTTCCACCCTTTACCAAGTATATAGATGCATTGATTAAATAAGAGATATTGTGATATCCCAACAAGTAAACATGTTCCAACAAGGAACAACATCTCCATGTTCCAACAAGGAACAAACTTCAATCTTCACCTGCAACTAACAACGCTATAAGAGGGGCTGAACAAGTGGTAACATAGCCAAACAACGGTGATTTAGACAAGGTGGGTTAGAGGCTTGGTTCAACAATATGGGAGTTATGATAAGCAAGTGGTAGGTATCGCAGCATAGGCATAGCAAAAGAGCGAGCAACTAGCAAGCAAAGATAGAAGTGATTTCGAGGGTATGGTCATCTTGCCTGAAATCCCGCAAGGAAGAAGAACGAGTCCATGAAGAAGACAAATGGACATAGTCGAATGGGTCCTCACAAACGCAACGTTACCGGAACCAAACCGAAGAAGCAACACCGGAAAGAATCACACAACATAGTAAACAACCAACACATGAACATGGTATGATATGCGAGATGCGGTATGCAATGCATATGCATGATTTGGGAAAGGAATGATTGGACCTGGCCTGAACTTGGAAATCTAAGAGTGACACTGGAAAGGTGAGGTGATTTCAGTTGAAATCGATATAAAGATCACCGGAATCGGATGCACGGTTTGGAAATGGCAAGCAAAACAAATATGGCACTGGACTGCGATAATCAGCAAGTGACCAACTAAATGCATCAAGATAAATATTCTTCAGCACTCAAACATAACAACAAAATATATGGCAGGGATCCACTCAAGAAGCTTGACAAAAGATGAACACTGAGCTACGGCTAAATCACTCATTAACAGGTTCAAACAAGCATGGCAAAAGGGCAAACGATAACAGGTTTTAGACTTAGTGAAATTAACACAAGTCTGGAATTTATCATAAGGAAGCAATCTTTAGAGCATGAAAACTACATGCTACAAGAACTTAACATGGAAAAGCAAGGCATGGCATGAAGCTACTCAAAGCACTTAACAAAAGTCCCTTAGTGACCTTGAGCCAAAAGGGATCAGAAAATACAAATGCAAGCATGTGAACATGGCAAAAACATAAACAGATTCAGACTTAGTGAAAAAACTGGAGCATGCAAAAGAGATTAGCAAGTAGGCATGTTTACGAGCTCGATGCACTCACTACAAAGCACGGAATGACAATCTAAGCATACACCCACTGAGAAGATATGGCATAGAAGCTAGATATGGCAAGAACAACATCATAGCATGCACAGATCAATAGCAACAACCTCGGCAAAATTGCTAAACATGTCAACGATCTGCCAGGAACATTTTATAGCAAAAGTAGAGCTCGATTGACTCAAGCTAGGGTGCTCCATAATTGCAAACAAAGACATGGATGGATAGATCACCACAATGTTAACAAAACATCCTTACTGGTCATCCTCAAAAGAGGCATGGATCACTAGGAAACAACATGAACATATGGCATAACAACAAAATCAGGACAAGGACTTGGTGAAATTCAAGTCCTTGAAATCAGCATTACCGATTACGCTACTTTGCAAGCTTGTGCTAGTCACCACAAATATCACAAAAATGCATGGCATACACCCCTATAAATATGGCATGGCATATAACAAAACACATGTAGAGCTCAGGGTCATAGCATGCACACATTAATCATGGCAAAAATGACAAAATGTCATTTGCTGAAACAGATCTAACAAAATACTCACATAGCCCTCTTCCAACAACATTTCGGGCATCAAGATTAGCTCAAATGAAAATTATGCAATTAGATGAAATGATGTACTCGTCGAGACGAACATTTTGATATGCTACACGCTCAAAACGGAGCCACGGATGATAGGTTATGATGCGATGAAAATGCCCAAAAATACTGGAATCTGGGGGACTTGGTGAAATTTTAACCCGCGGGAAAAGTCAACCTGGGACGGGGAGATCCGGGACGGGGTGGATCCGATTCGGGATGGCGACGTTTGGTTCATCTCCCGGTGGATCTCATCCACTGGGGCAGATCTGGCCGGGACGGGCTCCCGGAGACGAACGCCGGCGAGGTGGTTGAACTCCGGCGAGACGGCGGTGGGGAGCGGATGTGCCGGCGAGGTTCGGTGAAGGGCGCGGCAGCGCCGGAGTGCGGGTTGCCGGCGAGGGGCGATTCCGGCCGAGGAAGGGCGGCGATGCGCGGTCGGTGAGGAGGAGCGGACCAGCCGTGGCGGAGCTCGGCTCCGGCCGGCGAGGAACGGCGCCGGGCATCACCGGTGGGCGCGTTGCGTGGCAGGGACGGCGAGGCCGCGGTGTGGACGGGCGGCGCCAGGCGGGATGGGGCGGCGGCGTAGCGAGAAGAGCGGGAGGCGCGGCGGCGAAGCTCCTGTGGCGGAGCACTCCGGCGATCGCCGGATCCGGCGAGGAAGGGGACGAACGGCCAGGCGGTGGCGCGGATCTGGCGGCTCGGGCCCGGACGCGGCTCGCGCAGGCCGGCTGTGGGCCTTGCGGGCTGCGGCAGCGGGGAACGGCGGCGCAACATGTGGCGGTCCCTGAGTGGCGTGGGAGGAGGCGGACGTGTCCGGCCATCGGGCGGACATGTCCGGCGGCGCGGGGAAGATGGATCTAGGGTTTTAGTCCGCGAAAATGAAGGGGGAGGCACCTATATATAGGTAGAGGGATCTAGGAGTGTCCAAATGAGGTGCGGTTTTCGACCACGCGATTGTGATCGAACGAACGAGATGGTGGAGGGGGTTTAGGTGGGTTTTGGGCCAGCTAGAGAGGGTGTTGGGCCTGCAGCACACACGAGGCCTTTTCGGTCCCTCGGTTAACCGTTGGAGTATCAAACGAAGTCCAAATGACACGAAACTTGACAGGCGGTCTACTGGTAGTAAACCAAGGCCGCATGACAAGTCTCGGTCCAATCCGAAAACGTTTAACACCCACACACGAAAAGAGGAAGAAAGGGACACCAGATGACATAAGGAGCGCCGGATTGCAAAACGGACAACGGGGAAAATGCTCAGATGCATGAGACGAACATGTATGCAAATGAAATGCACATGATGACATGATATGAGATGCATGACACGCAAGCAATGACAAGGCAACAACAACAAATAACTGGAGGACACCTGGCACATCGATCTCGGGACGTTACAGATGGCCTCGGGAGGGCCATGGCGCGGTGCAGGCATGGAGCAGCTCAGGCTGCTGCTGCTCGCATGCTGCAGCACGGGCGGAGCCAGCAACGAGGAGGAGAAGGGAGCGGGGGCACACGGGGAGGAGGTTTGCGGGCGAATGACCCGGGCACGCGGCAGGGCTAGAAGATGAGAGGGAGACGAGCGAGAGAGGAGGGTCAAGCAGGAGGCGGCGGACTGATGTACATGGGGGGTTAGGGCATGGGTGATCGAGAGGAGGGAGGGGGTCGAGTGCACGGGGATGGTGATCGGGTTCCTCCCTGGCGGCGCTGGTGGGAACGAGCACGGGAGCGATATGGGATCGAGGGTGAGGCCTAGGGTTAGAAGGGTTAGGTGGGCCGGCGCTGGTTGGTGAGGCCCAAGAGGCCGGCTGGGCTGCAAGGTTGTGCTCTCTCTCCCCCTCATATTTCTTTTAAGAGAAAAAAATTAGAGAAGAAAAGAAAAGGAGGGTTAGGGAAAGGATTTGTGCAAGGGGCTACTTTCCCGGACTCATAAAAATGTGCTCGTTCCAAGAAAAATGGAGTGGGCAAGATTGCAAGGTTTACATTTGAATTTAATTCAAATGGTTTGAACAAGGAGTAGGAATCTGAAGTTTCCGAAAATGTTGAACATTTTGGAAGAGCCTCGATAACACTACTAGGAAAAGGCCTACTAATGGCGCACTGGTTTTGCCTACTAATGGCGCATTACCAGTGCGCCATTAGTAGCACGCCACTAGTATATCTTACTAATGGCGCACCACAGGTGCGCCATTAGTATCTGGTATACTAATGGCGCACCAACTAGTGCGCCATTAGTATGTAACAGCATGCGCCATTAGTGTGCCTCCCGGGGGGCCATACGTAAGCATGGCTTTGTCATACTAATGGCGCATTCTCTGTTGATGCGCCATTAGTATCCTTTGGCATACTAATGGCGCACCTGGTGGTGATGCGCCATTAGTATGAATATTTGGTTTTTTTCCTTTTCTGATTTTTGCGCAGGTTACAAAATATATTATTAGACAGAATATAAAATATATTATTAGACAGAATATAGACAGCAGCACACAGCAACATCAGATTCATCGAATACAATAGAAGATTAGTCTCCGAATACAATTCATCATATTAGTCTCCGAATTCAAAAGACCGAACAAAGATAAAACATTACAAGTCTCAAGACCGCGAGTATCGAGTTTGTCTTCACATTACAAGTCGATATCGATCATCTAAACTACCATCACATAGAAGAGAGCTGTGGTCATCACGATGAGCATCATCGCGATCAAACTGGTCTTCATCCGGTTCCTCCAACGCTCCCTCCTCTCTCCCGCTAGATAGCGGGCGTATCTAGATTCGGCCTCCGCCCTAGTGGTGTACCCTTTGTAACTATTACCGCTGAAACGGTGAACCTGTCTCCGACACTCCTCCCAGTCGTCGTAGACTCCGGGAACCTTACCCTTGTACACGACATACGACGGCATCTCTATGCACAAGCCAAACAACAGACAATACATAAGCAATATGTAAGTATGCAACAAAAGGATCGGAAGAGAAAAGCAAGACATTAATAGCACGATTCATGGTCCTACTAATAAATAGCATCGATTACATCTAAGTTGAACGACTGTCCAAACCAAAGAGACATACGAATTCATTAAAGTATAATTACAACATGAGCCAATCAATGTTTCAGAACTACACATCACTACTTTCGACTCGACTCATCGGACAGGAACGTGGATGAAGCCGCCGTCTGTCGTGATGGTCATGAAATCGCGGTCGTTGTCACCCTGCATTTGTAGCATTTCATCTATCTCACTGTTGGACGGTTGATATCTGAGGAAGAACTGCCCCGAGGTATGAAGGACATCTTGATGGATGATGTCCGCAAACTCCGACTGGATGCGAAAGAATTCTTGTCTGAGGTCCGCGTCCTGGACTGCCGACAAGCTCGCGGCCCAATCTTTGAGATTATCTGGTAGCAGAAGTTGATGATGGTCCCTTACGATCGCCCGCATGTGATGGAGGGCGTAGTAGGCATCCTTCTGACCGCCAGGCGGCTGCTTGACGCAGCAGAACTTCGTATTGTGTGAGAACATGTGCTTGCCGTACTTACGAACTGCCCTGGTGAAGGTGCCTCCAGATTTGGCGTAGGCGGGGAGAACATCATCAAGAACTTTCTTGACATTTGTGTAGTCTATCTTGGAGTTACGGTTCGGGTCTAAATACGTGGCCATGGAATATTTCGGGCTTAAGAGGATGAGTGTGCAATGTGTGTCACTGCACAGAACACGGAATGTTAGAAAAAAAAGAACGATCGAAATCTAAGAAATCATATGTTACGGGGCGGTTAAGGGATGACTTACTCGGGAAAGTAAGCCACAAGGAAGTTATCCTTATCTGGGTTTGCCAGAATGACGCCTTCGAGGTGTGAACTCGCAACTTGGCGGTCCCCAGCGCTGCTCAAGTGCTTGGCACGCATGTAGAAGGGGTCGACTATCACGATGTCCGGGGTCTTGTCTCTAATGATCCGCATCTCCATACTCAGCGAAAACAGCCGAACGAAGGTGTAGTGCAGCGGATGAAGGTTAAACATAGCAAAGATGTCATCAAACCGCAGGACGATCGTACCCCCGATGTCGCCATCCACAAAGCCCTTGCCCTCTGGCACCTTGGCCACGAAAACCGGGTATGCCACATCCTTCTCTCTGAGACGCCGCTTCTCCAAAGAAAGAACACTGTCGTGCAGACTCCGCATAGCACCGGTTGCAGCATTCAGCATATTTGGCGGTAGCATCGCCCTACCCGCCACATGCACCCTCCTCGAGATATCCTTAGGTGAAGGTGGCCCGTCCTGAGCACGGATCGAACTCGGTGCCGGCTGGCTCGCACCGGCGCCCTTGTTAGTCTTTCGTTTCCGTCCCTTCTTCTTGATCTCCTGTAATGGGACCGAGTTCTGCTCACAGACCGCCTTCTTGAGCGTGTTGGGGCTGATAATATTTCGCACCTCAGCTATCTGAGGCTCGGTGAAGGCGGGAGCTGGAGGCGTGTCCTGAGAACTGAACGCCAGACGACGCCTGTTGCAATTGGATTTCTCCGCCGTACCAGCTAGATCGCGGTCGTCTTGGTTGGGTTCTTGAGAAAGAGGCCCGCAGAACTCGTCAGCGTACCCATGTTCGGCAAAGTACTTATCAACTTTGGTAAATGTACCGTCGTCGTTGTCGTCGCCGTCCGGATCCTGTGCCATAGGGCTGTCCGGATCCTGTGCCATAGGGATGTCCGGCAGGTCCGGTAGCGTTGCGGCGTTCTTGCCATGGCTTGGCGCCGGCACGACTGGCGGTCTTGTCTGTGGGGTGGTGTCCCCCGCCCCCAAACGAATCTGGCTCTTCGGCCAAAGCAGGGGCCAGTTTACGCAGGCTGAGGGTCATCTCATCTTCTTCGTCGGCCCCAGCGGGTCGAATCGGAGGTAACAGCTCGTCGCAGCCTGGCAGCACCCGAACCACTTCAACCCTATACATTGTGGGTGGCATCGGATTACCGTGGAACATGGGGTTGCCCGGTTGAACGATTCTGCCCTTGGCGACATCGACCAACTCGGCGCCCACGAAGTGCAGAAGAGTGCAAGGAACGTCGGCGGTGCCCTGCGAAAACATGTACAGGGCGTCAGGGATGCCCAGTCAAAGGCAAGGAGATGAAGTCATCGGCCGAGAGGCTTGGTTACCGTGATGCCGTCGAGCTCGGCTAATGTCGAGGCACCGCCAACGGCGGGCGTGCAACTGACGGAGGGGGCGCTTGCTGGCGAGGTGCCGGCCGGCGTACACCCGGGTGCATTAAGCTCCAATGCCCGTGCGGCGCCGGAGACACCAATGGCGCGCCTGCGCGCTGTGCGAGTTGCTGGCCGTGAAGCTGGGAACCGGGGGAGGCCCCTGTTGGCCGCCCGCAATCCACGTCAGCCCATGAATCAACGTAGGCACCATGGCGTTGAGCGTCGTTCCAAGTTGTTGTTGCACTTGCTCTTGGACAAGCTCCGGAATCCGCGCCACTTGTGCCTTGAGTTCTTCAACCTCGCGCGTCTGGCTTTCCGAGCTGGTCTTTTTCTCCTTCCGCACACCAGCGGTATAGTATGACCCCCATTTTGTGGACAAGCCTTTGCCGGCCACACGACCAGCTGACGTCGGCTTAGTGAGCTTATCCTTGTTTTTCATTACGTTCAACGCCCTATTTAAAGGGGTGTCGAAAGGGGAGCTCTTAGACGACGACCCGCGCTACTGCTTTCAGTGTCCTGCGAAAGGAACGTGAACCATTTAGAAATATTGGGGATTAATTAGAGTGCAACCATATGGAGCTAATTACGCGGGGGTGTATTCCTTACCAGAAGAAGCTCAAGCGCCCTGGTCTTCGGATCCGTGGTAAGCTCCTTTGTTATCGGGTCCTCCTTGTACCGGGCCCTGACATAGTTCCTGGTCTGCTTGTCACCGCTGTATTTCTCGAAGCGGGGCGGTAGGCCTTGCTCGGCACGCTCCGCGTCCTCCTTGTCCCATATAGGCTCCGCCACTCTGTAACCGCCGGGACCGAGTTTGTGTTCCCCTAAGTTCAACTCCCGCATTTCTTTCCCCCACTGACTTGATTCGGAGGTTGCACTGCTCTCGCACTTGATCTTGAACTCCTTGTACTCATCTTCGCTCATCAAAGGATATTTCGCCTTGATCTTCTCATAACTATCACCTTTATCAATCATTCTCTTCACCGCTTTTCCAAGTAGACAGGGCCGTGCTCATCTTCGTGAGGGCGGCACTGTTCACTTTATTCCCTGAGAGGCGTGTGTTTTCAAATTCGGCGGGGAACTTGTATCGTTCGTGCAGCTTCGTGAAGAGGAGGTTGCGCAAATTCCCTCGGTCCTTATGCCTAAGGTTCTCGGTGTTGATCGAGACGGTGCTCCGGAGAATGCACCCGAGCTGAAGCGAGTACCCCTTGACTATATGTTTGGGCTCCGTTGGATTCCCGTCGGAGTCCACTTGAGTGAATTCCTCCTTGAGGGTGCGGAGCGCATTCGGGCGCCGGTCCTTCCTTTGCTTCTTCGGTTGGCTGCCATCTGTGTGTGCGCCGCCATCATCAGTGGTGGCATCCTCGGCGGCACCATCAGTGGTGTCATCCCCGACGCCACTAGGGGTTGTGTAATCAGGATCGGTGTCTTCCGCGGCGTCCTCATAGCGGTGAGGTTGTTCCTCCATCTCCTGGGACAGCTCCCAGAATTGCTTGCCGCCCGAACCACCGGCCTCATCGTTGTGGGCCATGTTTCGCTCTAAATAGGAAAAAAGTTTGGTCAAAAAGTTGGTTATTGTCAAGGAACAAGATCATGGTCTCATCATTTAGGGTTTGTCGACACCGAGGCACCCTAAAAGCCTAAGCTTTCATCATTTAGGGTTTGTCGACGCCGAGGCACCCTAAAAGCCTAAGCGTACATCATTTAGGTTCTCATCGACACCGAGGCATCCGGGGCAGCCAAGTTAAGTTTTCATCATTTAGGGTTTATCGATGCCGAGGCACCCTAGGTTGGGCCTAATCACTGGCACTAATCACTTGGCTCTATTGCCACCTATGTTGGGTTTATCATCTAGGGTTTATCGATGCTAAGGAGAATTCTAAGTTGGGCCTAATCACTTGGCTCTATTGCCACCTATGGTTTAATGCAGGAAGAATAAAGGGGCAGTTGATCCTACTTAATTAAGTACTAAGATACCCCGGCCCATGCATTATCGCAAGTACCCCATATGTCCTATTTTTAGCAAAGTCATGCTAAAATTCACGGAAAATTTCAGCATGACCTTTGCTGAAAATAGGACATATGGAGTACCCGAATTTGCCGGAACGGAAGTTAATCGACATTCCGGCAAACTCAAGGGCCTCTCGGGGTACCTGCAAAATCATCACGACACGATGGTCGGAGACAAAACCCAGCAAACTAGCACCACAATGTGCCTCTACTTTCATATGGATGAAAAGGCCACAGACCATATGGTCCTCTGCTTTCATATGGACAAAAATCAGCTCAACTTATGTGAGCTTCCATTCCAGATCTAATAGCAGCAAGTTGTTCACTTGTAGCTCAACTTATGTGAGCTGCCTTCAAGAAAAGAAATCTGCAGTGGCACATCTGCTCTCTGAATACATTGGCAAGAAACAAAACAACACCTAGTACCATCCATCTGCTATGGCCGTATCATGCAGTTTAACTAAGCACTAACAGGTAATTATATAACAGAAAACTTGGCGCGTACGTGTCACTTAGCTTGGGCAAGCAACATACCTCGTCCTCTTGGTTAGTCCAAACAAGCTGTATGCTGAGCCTCAACTCACCACCTGCACATTTTACAGCACCCATGAAATTTTCACGATCAGGAAGAAAAACAGGGTTTTCAACTACTATATTCAGTTTCATGGCATCAGTTGAACAGTTGAAAAAGAACAAGCTTCATTTAAATATCTTGCTGCTAACAAACATAACTAATGTCAGTACTCAAAAAATAGAGTGACCACACAGGGAACAAACAAACTATTCACTTTTTATTTCTTCAGAATTGGACCAGACAGAGAACAACTCCTTGGAAGCAAACTTATATGAAAAGGTTCAGCAACTTGAAACGTAACTCTTATATGAAAATCTTCTGTATGATCAAGTAAGCAGAGCACATGTATATACCTGTATCACTGTCTTGGAGCCAACAAACGCCTCAATTTTTCTCCAACCGTGATCGAACCTGATCGCCTATGCTTCTTCTTTCACTCTCCTGCATAAAGTTATTGTTACTACCTGGGAGGGATTATATGCTTGTTTACCACTACTAATACCATTTTTTAATATAATCTTCATTCTCCTGCTATTTCTTTTCTTACAAGTGTTGATGCCATAGTGTCTCAGGTTCTTCCTAGTTAAAACATGTGATTTTGAGAAGGAATTTGCCCAATTTTCGCAGGGAGACAAAACTTAGCTAAAAATTTGATATAACAAGTAGTCCATGAAATTATATTTCCTCTAGGCAAAGTAGAAGATATTATTTTGTTTTTCCTCTAAGGTAAAGGAAATAGCCATCACTTTGAAGTGTCTAATAGATGAAATAATGCATGAGTTAGAAAGATATGTGCAAGTGTCTGAAGGCATCCTGTGAAGCAGAGCTTCCAAATTGATCTTCTTGAAACATTGTTACTAAGTAAGGCTTAATTTCATATTTCTGCAAACTAAGGTAAACCAATTATTACATGCATAAATTTCTCATTTGGAGAAGCCAAGTATCAAAGGTTTCGAACCATGAGAATTTATTGCATTTTTCGGTGACAACACGGCTAGGAAAAAAAGACTCTGATACAGAGACTAATGACGCGATGCCCCCCTCCCTTAGAGGCATTATCACAAACACCTATCAAGCACAATCCTTTCACATGTAAACTTGAGCATGCTCTGGAAAAATCACGCAGCAAGCAAAAAATTGAACAGAGGATGCAAGAGGAAGGAGGGAGGGGGGATGAGGGAAGAGGGAGAAGGACGAAGGAGTGGTGGCTACCTGCCTACAGACTGGTCACCGTGTAGCTCCGGGCGGCAGCGTTGCTGGGCAGGAGCGCCTGCTCCAGGGAGGGGGGCACCGCTGGTGGGAGCGGCTGCTTGATGGGGGAGCGCTGCTGGGGTCCGTGTACCGGAGGCGGGGCAGCGGAGGGTTCGGCCGGCTGGGCGCGCCGCGGCGGCGGGCCGGCAGCGGTGGCGGCGGCTAGGAACCCTAGCTGTCGCGCTCGGGAGGGAGGTTGACGCAGGCGGGGCCGCGGGGGGGGGGACGGCGAGGGCGCGGGCGGCGGGGAGGGGGGACGGTGAGGGAGGTGGTCGGGTGCGGCGGGGGAAGCGAGCACGGCCGGGGACGGCGAGCACGGGGGAAGTGGTGGGCGGTGGTGGTCAGGCGCGGGTGAGACGAGGCAGGGGAGGGACTAGAGAGAAATGGAGATTGGGGATTTTAGTGTGGGGGGAGGCTTAGCAATGGCACACCACCCAGGGGTGCGCCATAAGTACATCCATAGCAATGGCGCACCACCGAGGGGTGCGCCATAAGTAATTTAATCTAGACCGACTTGTCAGGTTATATACAACCTAACCCTATGTACAACAGACCCTGCCCACTAGCCCGACTGGTCAATACGCAGCACACACACCAGGAGGTCCTGGGTTTGATTCCCAGGCTCCCCAGTATATTTTTATGCATTTTAAATCCCGTTTGATATTTATTTGTGTTTAAATATGTTCAAACTTGTTTAAATCATAACAGTAATATTTTTTTTATAAAAACAGTAATAACCCCCCAGGGGTGCGGGGGCCGGGTGCTCGTCGGCGGCGGTGGAGCGGGGGAGGGTTGCGGTGGGTCGTCGGCGGTGGAGCTAGCTAGCGGGGAGGGTGCGGGTGGGATCGAGATCGAGATGGAGGGGGATCGAGATCAAGTGTCCTCATGAATTCAAAAAGTGCCCATGAAATTTAAAAATATTCATGATATCAAAAAGTGCCCATGAAATACAATCGAGAAATGAAGACTACGATTTAAATACAATCGATCTTAGCTAGCTATCTGTTCTCAATCTTCTTGCCCTTCTTTTTCGCAAATGGAGTTCTTTTGTGGAACGGACGTCCTTTAGGTAGGGTGGTCCTGCTTCTTCTTGTAGTGTGTGCTGCTACTTCATCGTCGTCGTCATGTTCGATCTTCGGGTCGCCGTACTTGTCGAAGTCTTGCTCATTGGCTACTCCATCCATTCCGATGATCTTCCTTTTGCCTCTCCTCACGACAACACGACTGGGCTTTGACGGGTCGGTAATGAAGAAGCATTGGTCCACTTGGGAAGCCAGTACCCATGGCTCATTTTTCGCGGTGACGTTTGCGCCCGCGGTCTTGGATTTGGCTTCGGGTATAACCATGGTGGTGAAATACCAGTCTTCTTTTAGGACGCTCTTGGCCCATCTGACACGGAACATCGGGACCTTCTCTCCAGCGTAGCTCAGCTCCCAGATCTCCTCGATCCTTCCGTAGTATCTGTCCTTGTCGTTGCCGGTGTAGGATTCCATCGTTACCCTGGAGTTCTAATAACCATCGCTCTTCATGTCCTTGTCCTCGGTGTAGAATGTGTAGCCGTTGATATCGTACGCCTCATAGGTCATCAGGTTGTGCTCGGCGCCCTGTGACAAGGCGAATATGAGTTGTTCTTCCGCGGAAGAATCCTCATGTAAAGGGTACGACAGAAGCTTCTGCTTGAACCAACGCGTGAAACATGAGTTGTGCTCTTTGAGTATATCTCCGTCTGTCCTCTGTTGGCCTCGGTCATTGTACGCCTTCTCAATAAAGGTTTTGTGCTCTACCACCCAAGGATCGACCACGTCTATGTGTTGTAGCACGACTAGGTTTGCTCTTTCAAAGTCGGCGAGTCGACCCTCGAAGTCGACATGCATTTCGCGGCGACCCTCACGGTGACCCCATCCAGCGAGCCTGCCAAGGTGCCTGTTGACGGGCAGACCAACGGGGTTCTCGATGCCTAGATAATTCGTGCAGTAGGAGATGCACTCTTCGGTCAGAAAGCCCCTGGCTATACTTCCCTCTAGACGTGACATGTTGCGAACGTATCCTTTGATGACACCATTCATCCTTTCGAACGGCATCATGCTGTGCAGGAACGTCGGCCCGAGTTGGATGATATCCTCCATGATATGGACCAGCAGATGCACCATAACATCGAAGAATGCGGGCGGGAAGTACATCTCAAGCTCGCATAGTATCACCACGATTTCTTCCTGTAGCCTTCTGAGTTGCCTCACGCCAATCGACTTCCGAGAGATGACATCGAAAAAGTTGCATAGGCCAAATAGCATTTCACGGACGTGCGCGTCCATAATCCCACGGATTGCAACTGGAAGTATCTGCGTCATCAGCACGTGACAGTCGTGAGACTTCATCCCGCTGAACTTCTGCTTCGCTGGGTCTAGGTATCTGCTTATCTTCCCCGCGTAACCGTAAGGAAGTTTTACTCCTAGGAGGCAGGTGAAAAACTGCTCGATCTCCTCCTGACTTAGAGTGAAGCACGCGGGAGGGTAGTCATTTCCGGTCTTCTTGGCCTTTTTGCCTTTGCGACGACTTTCTGTGTCCTGCTTCACCTCATCATCATCATCATCATCATCATCATCATCATCATCATTAGCGTGAAGCTCCTGCCTGATGCCCATTGATTTCAAGTCTGCCCTTGCTTTCGGCCCATCTTTGGTCCTCTCTGGCATGTTGAGCAGGGTACCAAGCAGACTCTTGCACACGTTCTTCGTGATATGCATGACATCAAGGCTGTGAGGCACACGGTGGATCTTCCAGTACGGCAAGTCCCAGAAAACAGACCTTGTTTTCCATACCTTCAGCAGCGGCTCTGGCGCCTTTCGCTTCTTTCCCGGCTCTGGCGCCTTTTGCTTCTTTCCTGGCAATGGGCAGTCTTTCCAATTTTTCAACAGCTCGTCTATTTCCTCGCCGCTCCTCGTACACGGGCATTTTCGGGGTTCTGTTTCACCATCGAACAGATCCTTGCGTTTCCTCCACGGGTCATCGTCGCAAAGCCACCTTCGGTTTCCCATGAACACGGTTTTCGAAGACCCGGGATCTCTATCTAGCTGGCGATACGTTGTGTCATCCATGCACCTTACGCATCCAGAAAATCCGTGGACTACCTGCCCCGTGAGATATCCGTAACCGAGATAGTCATGCACCGTCGTGAGCAGTGCGGCTCTCATAGGGAAATATTCTTTCTCTGCGGCATCCCACGTATTGGTTGGCGTTTTCCACAACGTGTCTAGCTCCTCCTTCAGCAGCCCCAGATACAGATTGATGTCGTTCCCTGGTTGTTTCGGCCCTTCAATTAGCATACTCATGTGAATGTACTTCCTCTTCATGCACAACCAGGGGGGAAGGTTGTACATCCACACAAACACAGGCCAGGTGCTATGTGTGCTTCTCTGGCTGCCAAACGGATTGACTCCATCGGTGCTCGCTCCCAGCACGATGTTCCTTGGATCCTTCCCAAATTCTGGGTATTCGAAGTTCAACGCTTGCCACTGGCTCGCATCCTTAGGGTGACTCAGCATCTTGTCTTTTTTATTTATCTCCGGATCATTTTCGTCATCTTCCTGCTTCTTCTCCTCCCTATCCGCGTGCCAACGCAGGAGCTTTGCTACCTTAGGGTCCGTGAAATACCACTGCAGACGAGGAGTGATCGGAAAGTACCACACCGATTTTCGAGGAGCTTTCTTCCTCTTCTTGTATCGAGTGACACCGCACACCGGACATATGGTAGACTCCGCGTGCTCGTCCCGATAAATGATACAATTGTTCATGCACACATGGTATTTCACGTGTGGTAAATCCAGAGGACACACGATTTTCTTCGCCTCCTCGAAACTGGTCGGGCACTTGTTCCCCTTGGGAAGACGTTCGTGCCAGAATGAAATGTTCTCGTCGAAGCATGCGTCGGTCATTTTGTGTTTTACCTTCATCTCCAGAGCCATGAGCGTTACTTTCAGGCGAGTATCCTCGGGCCTGCATCCTTCATACAATGGAGTAACCGCGTCTATCTCCAGTTGATCCAGCTTGGCTTTCTCTCGGGCGGCAGCTCTTGCGTTATCCGTCTGCTTGAGAAGCAGCTCTTGAATATGAGGGTCCTGCACCCAGCCTCCATCGTCATCTGCTCCGGCATCTTCATCTTCATGATCATGCCCTTCGTCTTGATCTTCCTCATCATCATGTACGACATCTTCTACATGATGACTGTGTACAGCATCACCGTCGTGATCATGTCCTGGAGATTCTTCGTCTTCTCGCCAGCCCTCGCCACGGTGGTACTTGTCTTGTTGCCCTTCCTCATTTCTTGCCCGGCCCCGGCCATGGACGACTTCATAGTCATCTTCATCACCTTGCCACTGATAGCCATCCATGAAACCATGCAAGAGCAGGTGGTCCCGCACCTGCCCGGAATCCGGGTCCGCAATAAGGCTCTTCAGCTTGCATCTTTGACACGGACGTCTTATCTCCGTCTCGTTCTTTTGAAGCATCTCGGCCTTCGCGGAGCTCAAAAACCTATTCACGATGCCTTCAGTCATCGTGCGGACCATGGTCGCCTGCGGGGTAGAGCAAAACGATATTTTAGAACCAAGAAAAAATTTGGCATGACCTTCCCTAAAAATAGGACCAAAAAGAATGCATAGTGCCAAAATTCTCGCCGAAACGGAAATGAATCAAAACATTCCGGCAAAATATTGGCAACTATCGCATTTCAAATACCGTACCTTCAAACACAAACATATATGCAACACCACAAACACATGCAACACCACAAACATACATAGATCTAGCTAGGCCACAAAAAGTGCATGTGCACGTTGTAGGAGCGAGCTAGGGAGAAAAAAAGTAGATCTACATCATGAAGATAGCTTTCCCCTTACTTACCTATCAAAAAAGGTAATTTCACCACTTAATTTTGATGAATCTATGGTGGAAATGAGGTGAGGAGGAGGAGGCAGCCGAAAGCTTGGAGAAGGAGGTGGAGGGAATGAAGTGGGGAAAGTGAGTGGGTAGGTGTGGGGCTTTCCAAAATATCTTGTTGGGGTCCCAGCTTACTAATGGCGCACCACAAGGAAATGCGCCATTAGTAACCCTGGTTACTAATGGCGCACCTGCAGGTGGTGCACCATTAGAAGTTTTGCAAAAAAGTAAAAAAATATAAATATATATACTAATGGCGCACCGTGTAATAGTGCGCCATTACTAGTTTAAACTAGTAATGGCGCACTGTGAAACGGTGCGCCATTAGTAGTTTTGCAAAAAAAAGAATAAGAAAAAATTACAGTAATGGCGCACTCTCTGCCTGGTGCGCCATTACTAGTTAGAACTAGTAATGGCGCATTGTCGACCTGATGCGCCATTAGTATGTATGGAAAAATGGAAAAAAAATTAATACTAGTAGCACACCCTGTTTCTGGTGTGCCATTAGTGTCTTCCACACTAATGGCGCATCACCAACAGGTGCGCCATTAGTATATAGTAGTGGCGCACTACTTCCCTGGTGCGCCATTAGTATCAATCCTATCTATAGCCCTTTTCCTAGTAGTGTAAAACGATAAAAGAATATGAGGACAAGTCGGAGACCAAGAGTTGAGATAACAAAGACATTGGGATTTATTTGCAAGTGTGTCAATGGTAATTCTACATCCATGGAATACTTTATAATAGGTCCCTAATATTGGGAGGATAAGTTATAAAGAGAAGTCACCCTTCCCTCGATTTAAATGGATCGAAGATCCATACGATTTAATTGGTTGAATTTTAAGAAGAGGTGCAAGATGACATGATGCAATGCACATGATGCAAAAATGAAAGCAACGAACCAAACAAATCACGCAACGAATCTCAGAAATCATGGAAGGCATCTGAAGCTCTGGTCTTGGGGCGTTACAGTAAACCGACTCTGTACAAACCTAGGCCCCTCTGGTGTTTATATAAACCAGAGGGTTTAGTCCGTAGGAGCCATCAGAATTCATATAGGCTAGACATCTAGGGTTTAGCCATTACGATCTCGAGGTACATCAACTCTTGTAACCCCTGTACTCATCAAATACAATCAAGCGGGACATAGGGTTTTACCTCCATTAAGAGGGCCCGAACCTGGGTAAACATTGTGTTCCCCTTGTCTCCTGTTACCTTTGATCCTCAGACGCACAATTCGGGACCCCCTACCCGAGATCGGCCGGTTTTGACACCGACACCGCCCCCCTCTAGATGAAGTTCTCCGGTGTTTCTTTGCTCATTTACTTTGTGTTCTTGCATACATTTCTTGCTATTTTATTTCCCCTTCTAAAAAAACTTCATCTAGATCTCTTTTCTGATTCTCTTCTGTGACCCTGTTGTTAATTCCTTGCAAATCTTTGTGAGAATTCATTTGCCAAGAGATTTGAGTTGACAAAATCTTTACTCTAAGATGAACTCGGTCCCTCTGATCCAAACCCATCATCTCGGCCGAACCACAATGTCTCCTTGTGGACAGTTCATCAGTCCAACCGACATGGACTGATTCGGTCTCACCGATCTGGACTTTCTCTGACTCTGTCATTTCGGCATCACCGAAGGAAAACAATCGGAGTCACTGATTTCAACTCCGAGAAAATGTTTTGCCATTTCTTATTGCCTATTTTCTTCAGCTCCACTTAATGATTCTATCCTCTATCAGCATCTCAGACTACCCACCATTTTTTAGTGAATCTCAAGGACCACACCTATTTGACTCATGCTCCAGAAATGCCCTTCTTGGAAATTGATGTCCAAAGGGGAGAGAGATACCATTAAAGCTTATCATATGAGCTCATCTAAGCTCTTATACAGATGCTTGTTGACAAAAGAGGAGAGAGAGAAGTCACATGTTTTTAAGAGGGGAAAGACATGTCAACATGTTTGATATTAGCTCTTGCTGATATTCTTGTTGCTCTGATTTTGGTTGATTGTACCATTTCTTGCTCTGATTTTCTCTCACCCTACCTTCTCCCATTATCCAATATCAGATTCAGGGGGAGAAAGAGTCCATGTCCAGGGGAGGAAAATCATTGGAATTCATTGCATATCTTTAGATCTTTGGGGACATGTCAATATCTAAATGGAGTACTTAGTACTCACCCACTACATGTCATCCAGTCTTGGTACTCTTGTGGTTTCCTGAAAGTGCTTTACTTAGAGTGTTCTTGTGTTATCTAACCCTGTTTTCTCAGGTCCACTCCTTCCAAAGCCAGCTTAAGACCACAAGGTAACTATATGCATCACACTCATGTGCATGATGATCTCTTGCTGATGTACATATTGTTTGCAAGAAGGATTCATGAACATGGAGGTACACTCCTCTTAACCACATCATTGCTCTGATGCATATAGCCAAGATACAGGTAACTCATTGTTTGATCTGTCATGCTTATGCATTCACATGTTCTTATATTCTAACTTCACATGATTGCATACATGTAGGGGGAGCTTATGCGTGTTACATGTCTTTCCAAAGCTTTACCTTGCATATCTTAAATCTAAAGCTTGATGTATGTTGTCATCAATTACCAAAAGGGGGAGATTGAAAGCACAAGTGCTCCCTGGGTGATTTTGGTAATTAATGTCAACATATCTTTTGTTGGACTAATGCTTTTATCTAGTGTATGTCAGACAAGTTCAACAATGGCGTGGCATGGACAAGAGGATGTGGAACCCCATCAAAATGCTAAGGACACGTATTGGCAAAGCTCAAGACACCTCATTTATATTTTAGTGATCCAAGATCACATTGAGTCCATAGGAAAGCCAATAGTATTAAAAGGGGATGAGGTGTTGCTTAATGGTCTACTTTCTCAAAATGCTTAGCGGTATTGCTCCAAAGCCCTCAACCACTTTCTCATTTCAAATACGTCCAAAACCCAAAGTCAAACTCGGCCCCACCGAAATCTCCTATCCGGCGCCACCGAGTTCATTTGACATAGCCACAGCCAGAAACCCTAACACCTCGTTCATACTGATAGGGATCTCGGTCTCACCAAGATGGCCCTGCAAACTCTCTGTTTCCCTTTTTATAACATTTCGGTGTCACCGAAATGAGCGATCGGTCACACCAAGTTTGCTTGACCAACTCTCTGTTTGCTCTTTGTTGAAATCGGTCTCACCAAGTTCATGTAATCGGTGCCACCGAGATGAGGTTTCGCCCTAGACCTAGCACATCGGTCCCATTGAGTTGTTCGAGTCGATCCCATAAAGTTTGCTAACGTTCACATTTTGAACTAAATCGGTCTCACTGATTTCTTCTATTCGGTCAGACCGAGTTGGGTCAAATGTGTGTAACGGTTGGATTTTGTGTGGAGGATATATATATACCCCTCCACCCCCTTCTCCATATGTGAGAGAGCCATCAGAACGTGCCTACACATCCAGCCTACATTTTCTGAGAGAGAACCACCTACTCATGTGTTGAGATCAAGATATTCCAATCCAACCCCAAGAATCTTGATTTCTAGCCTTCCCCAAGTAGCTTTCCACTCAAATCATCTTTCCACCATATCCAAATCTGTGTGAGAGAGTTGAGTGTTGGGGAGACTATCATTTGAAGCACAAGAGCATGGAGTTCATCATCAACACAACATCTATTACCTTTTGGAGAGTGGTGTCTCCTAGATTGGTTAGGTGTCGCTTGGGAGCCTCCGACCAGATTGTGGAGTTGAACCAAGAAGTTTGTAAGGGCAAGGAGATCACCTACTTCATGAAGATATACTCTTGTGAGGCAAGTCCTTCGTGGGCGATGGCCATGGTGGGATAGACAAGGTTTCTTCTTCGTGAAACCATCATGGGTTGAAGTCTCCATTAGCATGGATGTACGATAGCACCACCTATCAGAACCATGCCAAAAATTTCCATGTCATCATTGTGTTTGCACTCTCCGAACCCTTCCCTTTACCTTCATATGCAATGTTGTACTTTTCGCTGCTACACTCTTAGATTTGCATGTTTAGGTTGATTGCTTGACTTGTGCTAATTGCTAAAATCTGCCCACAACTAAAATTAGGAAGAGGTTAGATTTTTATTTGGTCAAGTAGTCTAATCACCCCCCTCTAGACCTACTTTCGATCCTACAAGTGGTATTCGAGCTTTGGTCTCCATTTGCCTTGATTTCCATAGATTTGGTGATCATAGCCTTGGTTTCACAACCTAGGAGAGTATGGCGTCTAGCGAGGGAAATTACAACCATAGAGGTCCTTACTTTGATGGTAGTAATTTTGCTAGTTGGAAGCATAAGATGAAAATGCATATTCTTGGTCATAACCCCGCCATTTGGGTTGTTGTGCGTATTGGCTTGCACGGTGTGTATAGGTACTAAGGTTGAAGATATGCTGACATATCTTGAAACCTTTTTAGGAGAGTCTGTAAAAGTTCTATGGGAACAATGGGTAGAGTCATACCCTAATAAATATGAAGAATTAAAAAGGGCAGGAAGTAATCCCAATAACTTTGCAAATATCACTTTAAATATGTTAATAGCAGAAGATCCGGAATTAGAACATACCTCATTACAAAATGAAAGATTAAGAGAAATATAAAAATTAACATTAACTAGCTGGAAAGGCATAAAGAATTTTCCCAGTATTATTTATATAATGCGACTACAACTAAGCAAGGTTTTAATGTAGGTGTAGTAGAAAGATATTTCAACAAGTTTTCCGATCCACGATGATCCATAATATTTGAGGATTATAAAAAAGAATTCGGAGGAAATGTGGTAAATATATCCCAAGTCATAACATGTGTTTTTAAACAACCGATAAAGGTATGCACAAGTATTCAAGCTCAAAGATCTATGAAGAAATCAGATTATACTTTTGCAATAACATTGTCCAAATACCTCTAACATATGGAGAAGAAAGGCATAGGGAAAATGAATATTATAGACCACGGAATAGCGGTAATAGAAATTTTAGAACAAATAAAAGATATTTCTTCAGAAGGTCTCATAATAGAGCTCCATTCTTACATAAAAGAAATGTAAGAAGATATAATCCTAAGAAATCTTATGATAAAACATGTAGGTGTTTTGTATGTAACTCTCCTGACCACCTAGGTACAACTTGCCCAAATAAAGAGAAGAAACGATACTCTAGTAAATATGAAGAGCAAGAGAGAGTATTAATTATAGATAGTGTTAATGAGAATATATTAGTATGTGATGATGAAACAAAATATGACGAGTCAATATATTCAATCATAGAAACAGATGAAGTAGAAAATGAGACTGCAGAATCTGAATCAAGTGAAGATGAAATAGACCTAATGGATGAATTAGCGGGTTTAAAAGTTGAAATGATGAACCAAGTAGATTGGGAACATGATTGGATTAAAGGACAAGGTGATTATAATATAAAATGTGCTTTTTGCTTATTTTATCCAAGCATAGATAATAGGTTCACATGTAGCTTATGCTTAAAACAATCATGTTCCTCCTGTCTAAGAGCTAGTAAACAGAAGTGGAGACAGGAAATAGAATTTGAACCAGAAGAAAGAATACTATCCAGTAGGGTTAGAAACTTAGAAAATAGAATAAATAAATTAGAAGATGAGTTAGAAAGACTAAAAGATGAGTTAGAGAATAGTAAAGAGCGAGATAATAATATTGCTAAAAGCACGGAGATGAAAGAGCAAATGGTTACGGTAAGAGATAAAAAAGGAGACAAAATAATACAATTAAAAGATGCAATAACTAGCTTCATAAATAAATATATCATTCGATTGCCATTCAAAGAATGCTAGGGATAAGGATATCAGTTAGAATAGTTCTAAGGCCAAATATTTCCTATAAAATATTGGCACTATTAGATACGGGTTGCACAAAGAATATCATCCATGATAAATATTTCGTAAAATGTCCACAAATAGTGGAAACCATAGATGATAATAAAGTCGAAGTATGCATTGATATGTATGGAATAAAGAAAATTCATAACCAATTGGCATATAATATTGAAGCTTACATAAATGGGACAAAGTATATAATAGATGAAATTACAATAAGAGATTTGTTAGTAATAAATGATGATATGGTAATAGGGTTAAGTTTTTTACAACAATCTTTACAAACCACGATTATACATGATATGTCTCCAACGTATCTATAATTTTTGATTGTTCCATGCTATTATATTATCCATCTAGGATGTTTTATATGCATTTATATGATATTTTATATGATTTCTGGGACTAACCTATTAACCTAGAGCCCAGTGCCAGTTTATGTTTTTTCCTTGTTTTTGAGTTTTATAGAAAAGGAATACCAAACAGAGTCCAATTGACGTGCCAATTTTTGATGATTTTTTATGGACCAAAAGAAGCCCCCGGAGTAAAAGAGTTGGGCTAGAAGAGTCCCGAGCTGTCCATGAGGGTGGGGGGCGCGCTGCCCTATCTCGTGGACGACTCGGAGACCCCCCCTAACTTGTTCCTGATGCCAAAAATTCCTATAAATACTGAAACCTCCAGAAAAATAACCTAGATCGGGAGTTCCGCCACCGCAAGCCTCCGTAGCCACCGAAAACCAATCTAAACCCGTTCCGACACCCTATCGGAGGGGGGAATCCCTCTCCGGCGGGCATCTTCATCATCCCGACGCTCTCTATGACGAGGAGGGAGTAGTTCACCCTCAGGGCTGAGGGTATATACCAGTAGCTATGTGTTTGATCTCTCTCTCTTTCTCTCTCTGTAACGCTTGGATAACCAAGCTACAGTAAACCCTTGCTAATGGTGCCACGTCACCTCGATTTCTGTTAGTAAACTCACGTTAGTTCGAAACGATTCAAATTCAAATTTTAATTAAAGGCAAACAATAAAAGTTTTCAAATATTAAAACTAAAATGTTCGAAGTGAGCCAAATAATGCATAGGTAATTATGGCGGAGGAACTACACTTTTTTTTAAATGTTCAAATACTCTAAAGTGATTTAAACAGTAGCAAAATCAATTATATAAATGCCTTTGGTATTTTATAAATTGCTAAACTATTTTAATTCGGGGTAAAAACTTTTCATGGCAGTCGGTTATTCTGGAACATTACTTTAGGGGCTATTGTCATATTTTACTAAACTAAAATTAATGTGTAAATAAAAAGAAAACAGAAACAAAAAAATTAAAATAAAAAGAAAACAAAGATAAATATAAGACAACCCCTGGCTCCCCCGGGCCTCGGCCCACTCCTACCCATCCATCCCAATTCCCCCCGCACCGGTTGCCCCTCTCCTATTCCTCGATCTCAAACCGCAACAGGGACGTGCTCCCGCCCGACCACCTCGCCGGCCATGCCGACGAGGAGATAAGGGCGCCACGCCCCGACTCCTCAATCCTATCCCCCCACTCGCTCGCTCCCTTCTCCCTCTCTACTGTGCCCTGCCTCCCTCCTCAGATCCCCCTCCTTCCTGATCTCCGCCATGGACGCGTCGTCGGCGTAGCCGTCACCGATGGCCTCCTCGCTGCCAGAGACCGCGCCAGGGGCACCGTCTTCATCGCCTACTTCGACTACATGGGCGAGATCGAGCCGGAAGCCACCGGGACGCCCGCTGCTTCCCCGTCCTCAACCTCCATCCATCTCGGTCGTCGCCGCCGTCGCCAACACCGGCCACCTCTGCTGCTCCTAAGCCACTCAACGGGCCTCCTTGTGCCTGCTCGGTGAGCACATCCTCTCCCCTCCCGTTCTTGCGCCGTAGGCCACCGTCCCCGAGCTTGTCCAAGCTTCCGCGTACGCGTACGTGCGTGCGTGCTGCTTCTATGCGCGCGCGTCGGCCTCGCCGTGGTCTAGTGCTACTTCGCCTGCTACTGCTCCAACCCTGCCCCGTACGACGCTCGCCGACCCGCCACACGCGCATCACCACACCCGCACGCACCAGCCCTGCCCTTGCTCGTGCCCGTAGTCGCCGCGACCGCGCCACCCACGCCCAACGCCCGCTACCTCGCTGCTGCTCGCCGCGGCTTGCTGCTCGCCTGAGCTCCTGCGCCCGCCCGCCGCACGCACCAGGCGCCCGTGCTGCTCGCTGCAGCTCCGCCTGCTGTACTACTTGCCGCTGCCGCTGGGCGATGCTCTGCTGCCCACCGCTGCGTTGGCCCTGACCGGCCTTGCCATGCAGCCCCGCTCCCCGCCCCCTGCTTGGCCGTCTTTGCAGGCGCCGCAGCTCGTCTCTCGCACACACCACGCCCCGCGTCCGTCCCGCCCTGCGCCCAACATGCGCGGCCCCGTGCACGCCGCTTGCTTCGCTACTGCTTTCCTGCTCCCGCAGGTGCCTGCTGCTATGCTACGCGGCTACAGTAACATTCAGTTACTATAGCTAGTGCTAGCTTTTCTAATTTGACATTGTCTGACCCTCCGTACAGCCTCTAAACAACGACTAAACAATAGTTAAAATGGGTAAAAATAATATAAGTAGAAAGTATACTTGACAAACTCCATTTTATCCCACTGGACCAAATCTTTTCGATGCATGGATTAAATCTTACAAAAATCACAAAATGCCATCTTCTCTTACAACTAGCATTGTGTGTGTGTATACAGCCACCACTGGCCATGGCCGATTGCTTGTTGTGTGTGCGTGCTTTGTGTTTCTGGCCGGATGGGCCACTACTAAGTGGCCGACCATAGATTAGGATTAGCCTTATTTAATAACCAACCCAAAACAGGTATTTGGTACTAAGTCTAGATGCTATGTAGAATATGACTTAGGGGCCCCTCCACTATTTAGACTAATTAACTAATCTGCTATACAAATGACCCTATGACACTTGGGCCCCGCTATGACCCTGTTGACTAGTCAACCTTGACTGGTCAACTGCTGACTAACCCCCTGGCCCCACCTGTAATACGCTCTAGCTAGCGTAGCTTTAGGTGACAAAACTATTTACTTTTTTCTTAATTCGAATTAATATATTTCAAAAAATTGTTTAGATCTTTGAAAACTCTTAGAAAATAATCTGTAACTCGGATGAAAAAGTTTTATACATGAAATTTTCTTAGAAAAACGAGACGAATCTGAATATGCGGCCAGATCGTCCACCACGCATCCCTAGCATAGCGAACACGCAACTTTTCCCCTTTCCCGGATGTTTCCCCCCTTCACCGGTATCACCTATCCCTGCGTTAGATCACCCCTGACACCGTGTATTACCTCGTTATGTTTTGTGATGCTTTGTTTGCTCCGTATTTATTATTTCTTCCCCCTCTTCTCTCCGGTAGACACCGAGACCGACGCCGCTGCTACCCAGTACGACTACTGTGTTGACGACCCCTCTCTCTTTCCAGAGCGACCAGGAAAGCCCCCCCTTTGATCACCAGATATCGCCTATTCTTCTCTCTACTGCTTGCATTAGAGTAGTGTAGCATGTTACTGCTTTTCGTTATCCTATCCTGATGCATAGCCTGTCCTTGCTACTATTGTTGTTACCTTTACCTGCAATCCTAAATGCTTAGTATAGGATGTTAGTGTTCCATCAGTGGCCCTACACTCTTGTCCGTCTGCCATGCTATACTACTGGGCCGTGATCACCTCGGGAGGTGATCACAGGCATATGATATATACTTATACTGTTACATTACTTATGATAATGTTCGAAGATGGGGGCTGAAGGGGCAGGTGGCTCCATCCAGGTAGTGGTGGGCCTGAGTTCCCGACGGCCCCCGACTGTTACTTTGTGGCGGAGCAACAGGGCAGCTTGAGACCACCTAGGAGAGAGGTGGGCCTGGCCCTGGTCGGTGTTCGCGGATACTTAACATGTTTAACGAGATCGTGGTATTTGATCTGAGTCTGGCTACTGGCCTATACGCACTAACCATCTACGCGGGGACAGTTATGGGCACTCGACGTCGTGGTATCAGCCGAAGCCTTCATGACGTCAGCGACTGAGTGGCGCGCGCCGGATTGGACCGTAAGCCTGCTCTTGTATTAAGGGGGCTAGTTCTGCTTCCGGCCGCGTACGCAACGTGCAGGTGTGCAATGGGAGATGGGCCCAGACCCCTGCGCCATAGGATTTAGACCGGCGTGCTTACCTCTCTGTTGTGCCTAGGTAGGGCTGCGACATGTTGATCTTCCGAGGCCGGGCATGACCCAGGAAAGTGTGTCCGGCCAAATGGGATCGAGCGTGTTGTGATATGTGGTGCACCCCTGCAGGGAAGTTAATCTATTCGAATAGCCGTGATCTTCGGTAACAGGACGACTTGGAGTTGTACCTTGACCTTATGACAACTAGAACCGGATAATTAATAAAACACACCCTTGCAAGTGCCAGATACAACCGGTGATCGCTCTCTCACAGGGCGACAAGGGGAGGATCGTCGGTTAGGATTATGCTATACAATGCTACTTGATGCTACTTGGTGAACTTACCATCTACTCTCTCCTACATGTTGCATGATGGAGGTGGCCAGAAGCATAGTCTTTGACAGGATTAGTTATCCCCCTCTTATTCTGGCATTCTGCAGTTCAGTCCACATATGATACCCTTATTCCATTTGATACCCATGCATATGTAGTGTAGCTCCTTGCTTGCGAGTACTTTGGATGAGTACTCACGGTTGCTTTCTCCCCCTTTTTCCCCTTTCCTTTCTTTCTGGTTGTCACAACCAGATGCTGGAGTCCAGGAGTCAGACGCCACCGTTGATGACGACTACTACTACTTGGGAGGTGCCTACTACTACATGCAGCCCGCTGACGGCGACCAGCAGTAGTTTAGGAGGATCCCAGGTAGGAGGCATGCGCCTCTTTCGATCTGTATCCCAGTTTGTGTTAGCCTTCTTAAGGCAAACTTGTTTAACTTATGTCTGTACTCAGATATTGTTGCTTCCGCTGACTCGTCTATGATCGAGCTCTTGTATTCGAGCCTTCGAGGCCCCTGGCTTGTAATATGATGCTTGTATGACTTATTTTATTTGTAGAGTTGTGTTGTGATATCTTCCCGTGAGTCCCTGATCTTGATCATACACGTTTGCGTGTATGATTAGTGTACGGTCAAATCAGGGGCATCACAAGTTGGTATCAGAGCCGACTGCCTGTAGGAATCCCCCTTCCACACTCCTTGGCCGAAGTTGAGTCTAGACATTACAAAAACTATTACTGACATGGATGTGTGCCTTACGGGTCCACGTCGCCATCTGGGTGGTATTAGGATCTTTTACTCCTCGATCCTTACTCTAGGACTCTGAACTCTCTTCTACTCGGGTTAAATGATTTTTCTAAAATCTAACTTTAGGTTCTCGAAAATACTTCTCCCGGAGAGCCCCTTCACTCCAGATGATCGCCTGTTGCACCTGAAAATTTTGAAGATACTCTCCGATGTTTCCTCGAGACCCTTGTGCCCTTCGCTGTTGCAATCCCATACCACCGGTAAATCCCTATGGGAAGCTACATACACTTGTCGGTCATAACTTCATCTCCAATTTGGTCTTGTTATTACAAGATACCCTGAAATACTTCGGATATTCCGAGAATCCCTTGTGTCTACTGCCCTGCAGTTCTTTGCCGCCTGAATGCCCCTATGGATAATTCCTCGCACTTACCGAGTATCCTCTCATCCCCATTTGATTCATGTATTTCATAAAAGTCTTCGAAATACCATTCGATCTTCCGAAAATCCTGAGCAGCCTATTGATCTTGAAATTCTTGCTTGCTTGCATTATGGTTAATCCCATAAGTCTCGTAATCTTATTGACATTCCTTGTCTTTATGATCTTAAGTCCGTTATTCAATATGTTGAGGATGCTCCCATTCCTCAGTCGAATCCTAGAATTCATCCTTTTGGCTCAGACGTCATAACATGAGCTGGATCTCGACCAATCAAATTGTCGTCGATTGTACCCCTAAGGCTATTCAACTTATACATCCTTAATCAGAGTGTTTACTTCGGATCCCTTGATTTGGAATTCATAATTCCTTTGCATTTGAGCTTTGAGTTAGTCAGTTGTTTCTATGATCTGATCTCCTTGCATTCTTTCTTCCTCTGATTGGGTATCGACACTCACATCAGCTCCATTGTGGATCGCCATATCCACTATTGGATTATTATCCGACAATGTCCTTCATAATTAATCACCTTGTGAGTTCTTTCTCCGATACATAATGCCTTTGGTAAATTGTATCCTCTCCTTTTACCAACCATGCTCTGCTTTCGAGCTGGTGATATTTACTCTTGAAGCTTGTGGTATATGTTTCTATTATGCCCCTATGGATTGAACCTATACCTTCTCCAAACCGTATGAACCCGAAAGTTTTCACGAGTCATACTCTTCTATTGTTTTGCCAGATAAAATTTCTACATTGCGGCCTCATCAAAAGCGGGAAGTAAAATGAAAGGTTATGCATTGAAGAAGTGGGAGTCGACCTTGAGCCCTTGCGTTCATGCCCATGGACCCGATGTGGAACTTATCATCGAAGCTTCTTGTAAATGATAATAACCCCCTTTTTATAAGTTCGTCATGTATCTATGTTTGGTCCTTTGCAATCATGGTTCCGACCATATTTTCTCCTTATACCATTTCTCGGACAAGTTAAAGCACTTGTCTTTTGCTAATCAATACACCAGTCCAACCTCTACTTTGATCTACTGTCGAGTATTACCCTCTGGTATCTCGAGAATATCTAAGAATTGTGTTGCATCTTATGAGTTCTTCATCAGCTATCATTTCTCACCGATTCCAATTTTTCATGGGTACTGAGACGTTAGTCGCTCAAGAACACCGATATGTGAACCGATTCCGCACTCTGGTTCGATAACTCTAAGTAATCTTGGCTGCTTACGAGTTTAATAATCCTTCAAGTCATTCCTAGCCTAATCGACTATATCATTATTGTGCTGATTTTATCGGTGCTACCTGGTTCTTAATCCCGGAGCACAACTTTCGACGATGACCTAAGCTTACGTCGATCTTCGTCATCATATCATTTCGCTTTGGACAACAAGCTTGGTTTGGAGTTTGTGTCATACCCTTGGATCCATTAACCTTTCGCTTCATCATTCCTTTGACTTGATGTCATCGCCGATCGATTACATCTTCGTGGAGCCTCTCGACAAAATTTGTCGTGGTCGTCAAACAACATTTTGATTCCTTCCAGAATATCAACCAAATTGGTGATGACAAGTACCATCCTTGTCCCTCGATGATTTGTGTTATCACTGACAACATTATTGCTTTCCCTCCAACACAAACTTGTTCGTGTTTTGTGTTATACCTGGAGACCCATGCTATCCAGCAATTATTCTTCTTTACCTTGGAGTATTACCATCTTTTATGTCAAGAATGTCGTGAGAATTTCACCACCTCCTGAGAATTCTTGATACAGGTAATACTTATCACCATCACCATTCCTTCTTGGTCCTCGTGTTGTTCCTAACCGGAATACCGACAAATGAACTATAATGTGTGAATTCAAAACTTCTGGCAACCCTATTGCTTTGAACCAATGTTTGCTCGTGGATGTTCTCCTCGAGCATACAACATTATATCATTTGATTTGACAAATGTTATCTCCTTGTTCACATAAGTGTGGAAATCCAGCTTTTGGAAATCTTGAAGAATTGTCGCTGAGTCCATCAGCCACCCCCTCATCTTTCCCTTGGGTTAATGATGAACTCTTGTTTCAGAACTCACACCCATAGTTCATTTCCTAAAATTTTACAAGGTCATCTCGACAACTGTGTTGCACCTTTTCTTCTCAGGCATCCTGAGCCAGAGGTATCCTGACACCAATCAGATCTGAATCTCGGTCAGATATGATGGTTGGGACATATTTCCAAGAGTTATAACACTGGTCCTTATATATCGGTAAGGTGATGTCATGCCCATCACACCTGGCCGGAGGACTTGTGGTTATAGTTTCCTGTTTAACAAGGTTAACCATTCTTCCATGAGGAAATTGTAACACTTAATCTATGGGTTGTTCCTGATGGATCCTTTGCGTATCCAAAGTCTGACCTTTGCTTAAAGACCATGTCAACGCTATCTCGAAGCATGTATGTGGTACTCTGATTTTCAGTACGAACATTTGAAGAACAATGCTAAAATTTCTTTATAAATTACCCCAAGCACCGTTGTATGGGCAATGTCATCAAATTTCTCTCCCTTTTCCTAAAGGGTTTTCTACGATATATCCTGTCATGGATATCATACTCTGGTTGCCCTTGGGAAGGATATACCCTTGAAATATGTGTTTAAACACATTTTCCTTTCCATTGTTCTGTTTAATCTGATAACCATATTTTCCTTTTCATTGGTTGGGTTAACCTTTCTTGTGATATAAATGATCTAAGAAGTAATATTCTCCTGCTTAGGTAAACACCTCGGTGTACAATTCTGTCAGCAAGACTCTGTTACTATTGTTGATGACATTTCGGTAACCACCGATGGACGAGAACCTTGCCTATTGGTCCGCCTCGTTTCAACGAGCGGGGAAATGGTCCTCTTCGTCCCTCCCCCTTGGTACCGACATTGATGCCGACATACCTGACAGGCTATTCCCCGACATGCCTTGCTATCATGACCATGCAAGATGTCACTGCCCTCTTACTTTAACCCACATGGTGGGCCCATAACCCACAGTTCCTCAGGATCAAAACCTGACTCTTCTGTATATCCCTGTCTCCAAAGTTAATTCTCGGGCCTAGCTACATATGTAATTGCAAGGTCACCTTCCTAGTGATCTATTCTGGTATCAGACGCAATACTTAATCTCGTTGCCTAGAAACCTTTCACCTTCTAATTAGGCATCGAACGATTGCCTATCCGTTTGAAACTTCTCATGGTACCTTCTTACTTTGCTCTCGATATCTTCTTAAGTTTCAATTCGAGAGTTACCTTCCGCCACCTTGCCTGATGATATCTACCAGATAGTTAACCTTGTGGAATTCCGTTCTCCCGGACTACCCCCTTTTATTCTTTCATAAGTACGATGGAGTTCCCGAAGAAAGGATGACAACTTCATCATGATGAACTGAAACAGCGAAATGAAGACATCAATGTAATGGATCAACCTCTTCGCGAAGAACAACCAAGACCAGGAACACTCCCTAGAATTTCGTAACCCGAACCTTCCCCCTTTACTTCCCTCTTAAATCTCGGGACGAGATTCCTTGTAGTGGAGGAGAATTGTAACGCTCGGATAATCAAGCTACAGTAAACCCTTGCTAATGGTGCCACGTCACCTCGATTTCTGTTAATAAACTCATGTTAGTTCGAACTGATTCAAATTCAAATTTTAATTAAAGGCAAACAATAAAAGTTTTCAAATATTAAAACTAAAATGTTCGGAGTGAGCCAAATAATGCATAGGTAATTATGGCGGAGGAACTACACATTTTTTTAAAATATTCAAATACTCTAAAGTGATTTAAACAGTAGCAAAATCAATTATATAAATGCCTTTGGTATTTTATAAATTGCTAAACTATTTTAATTCGGGGTAAAAACTTTTCATGGCAGTCGGTTATTCTGGAACATTACTTTAGGGGCTATTGTCATATTTTACTAAACTAAAATTAATGTGTAAATAAAAAGAAAACAGAAACAAAAAAATTAAATAAAAAGAAAACAAAGATAAATATAAGACAACCCCTGGCTCCCCCGGGCCTCAGCCCACTCCTACCCATCCATCCCAATTCCCCCCGCACCGGTTGCCCCTCTCCTGTTCCTCTGTCTCAAACCGCAACAGGGACGTGCTCCCGCCCGACCACCTCGCCGGCCATGCTGACGAGGAGATAAGGGCGCCACGCCCCGACTCCTCAATCCTATCCCCCCCCCACTCGCTTGCTCCCTTCTCCCTCTCTACTGTGCCCTGCCTTCCTCCTCAGATCCCCCTCCTTCCTAATCTCTGCCATGGACGCGTCGTCGGCGTAGCCGTCACCGATGGCCTCCTCGACGCCAGAGACCGCGCCAGGGGCACCGTATTCGTCGCCTACTTCGACTACATGGGCGAGATCGAGCCGGAAGCCACCGGGACGCCCGCTGCTTCCCCGTCCTCAACCTCCATCCGTCTCGGTCGCCGCTGCCGTCGCCAACACCGGCCACCTCTGCTGCTCCTAAGCCACTCGACGGGCCTCCTTGTGCCTGCTCGGTGAGCACACCCTCTCCCCTCCCGTTCTTGCACCGTAGGCCGCCGTCCCCGAGCTCGTCCGAGCTGCCGCGTACGCGTACGTGCGTGTGTGCTGTGACTGCTTCTATGCACGCGCGCCAGCCTCGCCGTGGTCTAGTGCTACTTCGCCTGCTACTGCTCCAACGCCGCCCCGTACGGCGCTCGCCGACCCGCCACACGCGCGTCACCACGCCCGCATGCACCAGCCCTGCCCTTGATCGTGCCCGTAGTCGCCGCGACCGTGCCGCCCGCGCCCAACACCCCTGGCCTCCGCTGCTGCTCACGCCGCGGCTTGCTGCTCGCCTGAGCTCCTGCGCCCGCCCGCCGCACGCACCAGGCGCCCGTGCTGCACGCACCAGGGATATTTTCCCGGATGTTTCCCCCCTTCACCGGTGTCACCTATCCCTGCGTTAGATCACCCCTGGCACCGTGTATTACCTCGTTATGTTTTGTGATGCTTTGTTTGCTCCGTATTTATTATTTCTTCCCCTCTTCTCTCCGGTAAACACCGAGACCGACGCGCTGCTACCCAGTACGACTACGGTGTTTGACGACCCCTCTCTCTTGCCAGAGCGACCAGGCAGCCCCCCCTTTGATCACCAGAATATCCTATTCTTTCTCTCTACTGCTGCATTAGAGTAGTGTAGCAATGTTACTGCTTTCGTTATCCTATCCTGATGCATAGCCTGTCCTTGCTACTACTATTGTTACCTTACCTGCAATCCTATGCTTAGTATAGATGCTAGTGTTTCCATCAGTGGCCCTAACTCCTTGTCCGTCTGCCATGCTATACTACTGGGCCGTGATCACCTCGGGAGGTGATCACGGGCATATGATATATACTTATACTGTTACATTACTAATGATAATGTTCGGAGATGGGGGCTGAAGGGGCAGGTGGCTCCATCCAGGTAGTGGTGGGTCTGAGTTCCCGACGGCCCCCGACTGTTACTTTGTGGCGGAGCGACAGGGCAGGTTGAGACCACCTAGGAGAGAGGTGGGCCTGGCCCTGGTCGGTGTTCGCGGATACTTAACACGTTTAACGAGATCTTGGTATTTGATCTGAGTCTGGCTACTGGCCTATACGCACTAACCATCTACGCGGGGACAGTTAATGGGCACTCGACGTCGTGGTATCAGCCGAAGCCTTCGTGATGTCAGCGACTGAGTGGCGCACGCTGGATTGGACCGTAAGCCTGCTCTTGTATTAAGGGGGCCAGTTCTGCTTCCGGCCGCGTACGCAACGTGCAGGTGTGCAATGGGTGATGGGCCCAGACCCCTGCACCATAGGATTTAGACCGGCGTGCTGACCTCTCTGTTGTGCCTAGGTAGGGCTGCGACGTGTTGATCTTCCGAGGCGGGGCATGACCCAGGAAAGTGTGTCCGGCCAAATGGGATCGAGCATGTTGGGATATGTGGTGCACCCCTGCAGGGAAGTTAATCTATTCGAATAGCCGTGATCTTCGGTAACAGGACGACTTGGAGTTGTACCTTGACCTTATGACAACTAGAACCGGATACTTAATAAAACACACCCTTCCAAGTGCCAGATACAACCGGTGATCGCTCTCTCACAGGGCGACGAGGGGAGGATCATCGGTTAGGATTATGCTATACGATGCTACTTGGTGAACTTACCATCTACTCTCTCCTACATGCTGCAAGATGGAGGTGGCCAGAAGCGTAGTCTTCGACAGGATTAGTTATCCCCCTCTTATTCTGGCATTCTGCAGTTCATTCCACATATGATACCCTTATTCCATTTGATACCCATGCATATGTAGTGTAGCTCCTTGCTTGCGAGTACTTTGGATGAGTACTCACGGTTGCTTTCTCCCCCTTTTCCCCCTTTCCTTTCTTTCTGGTTGTCGCAACCAGATGCTGGAGTCCAGGAGCCAGACGCCACCGTTGATGACGACTACTACTACTCGGGAGGTGCCTACTACTACGTGCAGCCCGCTGACGGTGACCAAGAGTAGTTTAGGAGGATCCCAGGCAGGAGGCCTGCGCCTCTTTCGATCTGTATCCCAGTTTATGTTAGCCTTCTTAAGGCAAACTTGTTTAACTTATGTCTGTACTCAGATATTGTTGCTTCCGCTGACTCGTCTATGATCGAGCTCTTGTATTCGAGCCTTCGAGGCCCCTGGCTTGTAATATGATGCTTGTATGACTTATTTTATTTGTAGAGTTGTGTTGTGATATCTTCCCGTGAGTCCCTGATCTTGATCATACACGTTTGCGTGTATGATTAGTGTACGATTGAATCGGGAGCATCACAGTGATGCTGCCCCTTTTGTCGTTGCCAAGGCTACTGAATCCAGGGACACAAGACTGCCTCGGTGGATTCCTTTCGACAAGTACCACGACGACCGTCGAGACCGCCAAGTTCCACTACCGATGAACGTTTTGGAATCGCCAAGTCAGACTACAACGCGAAGACCATGTACAACTATTGACACCCGTGGATTTCACCAAGTACCTATACCGACGACCGAGACCTTGTTTTCGACAAGTTCGCGAGTATGACCACTTCCCATGACGACCTTGTACTACTACCGTTGACGAAGACATGTGCACCGCAAGCATCAAGTTCAACTACCATGGACCGCGAAGGTTTTGGAGTCATCAAGTACCTCTCCGAAACGAACGTGAATGACTACCGTCGCAAGAACGGGACCGGAAAGTCCGAAGACCCCAAGTACCTCGACACCGATGACATGAACGTCTACGGAAACTCGTGCAACGATAAACATGTACCACTACCGTCAGCCGAGATCGCGAGAACCTCTACCGTCGACCCTAGAGCGTGCGAGAACGACTACTTAGACTACCATCGCGTGAACCACTACTTCCCTCGACGTCCGAGAACGTCTACTTCCACTACTTCCTCTACGCCGACTCGAACCGCTCCGATAATGCACGCTTCATAGGTATAACGTCGAGACGACCGTCGTGGACGAATGCTTGCGATGTTTGAGATGCTCGTGTTTGCGCCGTGTCCAAATTTTCACTCGTTTCCTTGTCGCCAACTCGTGGGACACCCGGAATTCGGGAGCACCCCACCATCTTTTGCATGCATCCGCACACTTCTCCTTTGTATCGGTATCTCAATCGAGTTACCGGAACCGGAACATTGCCGTGGCACCGTTATCGTTGTCGTGACACCCCTTTTCGTTTCCGCCACGATGACAAAATGCTTCATAGTGCTCTTGTCAACTTTAATAAAAATTGCATAAACTTGTTCATGTCATCTGCATCATGACAACAACAATTAAAATGTTTAAATTGTTGTTGCAATATATTACTAATGCATATGGGGATTTACCGGAATTTGTTGTTTGTTTCCGGCCTCATTTAAACTTGACTAGATAGGTAGTTTTACTTTGCTTCACCCTCTTGCCATGTTTGACAACATTTAATATTGTTGGGTACATAAACGAGATTGAACTAAATAACTTGAATGTGGTGTTTCGTCAATATGCAACCCGTTGCATATTGAGCTCCACTTAATTTGTAGGATTGTTTGTGCACTTTGCCATGCCATGCCTCATTAAACCGGACATGCATCATACTTGATTGTGCATCATGCCATGTTATGTGGTGGTTGTTTACTATGTTGTGTGCTTCTTTCCGGTGTTGCTTCTTCGGGTTGTTTCCGGTAACGTTGCATTGTGAGGATCCATTTGACTACGCCCGTTTGTCTTCTTCATGGACTCGTTCTTCTTCCTTGAGGGATTTCAGGCAAGATGACCATACCCTCGAAATCACTTCTATCTTTGCTTGCTAGTTGCTCGCTCTTTTGCTATGCCTATGCTGCAATACCTACCACTTGCTTATCATGCCTCCCATATTGTTGAGCCAAGCCTCTAACCCACCTTGTCCTAGCAAACCGTTGTTTGGCTATGTTACCACTTTGCTCAGCCCCTCTTATAGCGTTGTTAGTTGCAGGTGAAGATTGAAGTTTGTTCCTTGTTGGAACATGGAGATGTTCCTTGTTGGAACATGTTTACTTGTCGGGATATCACAATATATCTTATTTAATTAATGCATCTATATACTTGGTAAAGGGTGGAAGGCTCGGCCTTATGCCTGGTGTTTTGTTCCACTCTTGCCGCCCTTGTTTCCGTCATATCGGTGTTACGTTCCCGGATTTTGCGTTCCTTACGCGGTTGGGTTATAATGGGAACCCCTTGACATTTCGCCTTGAATAAAACTCCTCCAGCAATGCCCAACCTTGGTTTTACCATTTGCCACCTAGCCTTTTTTCCCCTTGGGTTCTGCTGACTCAAGGGTCATCATTATTTTAACCCCTCGGGCTAGTGCTCCTCTGATTGTTGGTCCAACCTGTCAGCTGCCGGTGGCCACCAGGGGCAACTCTGGGCTGGCCTACCGGTACCTAAGACAATCTAAGTGTGCCCTAAGAAAGAGATATGTGCAGCTCCTATCGGGATTTGTTGGCACATTCGGGCGGTGTTGCTGGTTTAGTTTTACCCTGTCGAAATGTCTTGTAGAACCGGGATACCGAGTCTGATCGGAATGTCTCGGGAGGAGGTCTATTCCTTCGTTGACCGTGAGAGCTTGTCATGGGCAAAGTTGGGACACCCCTGCAGGGATTTGAACTTTCGAAAGCCGTGCCCGCGGTTATGGGCAGATGGGAATTTGTTAACGTCCGGTTGTAGAAAACCTGAAGTTGACCTTAATTAAAATGAATCAACAGCGTGTGTTACCGTGATGGTCTCTTTCCGGCGGAGTCCGGGAAGTGAACACGGTGTTTGAGTTATGCTTGACGTAGGTTGTTCTAGGATCACTTCTTGATCATAGTTTCTCGACCGTGCATTGCCTTCTCTTCTCGCTCTCATTTGCGTATGTTAGCCACCATATATGCTAGTCGCTTGCTGCAGCTCCACCTCTTACCTTTACCTTACCCATAAGCTTAAATAGTCTTGATCGCGAGGGTGCGAGATTGCTGAGTCCCCGTGACTCACAGATACTTCCAAAACCAGCTTGCAGGTGCCGATGAGTCCGTACAGATGACGCAACCCAGCTCAGGGGGAGCTCGATGAAGATCTTGTCCTTGTGTTGTTTCGTTCTAGTTGATCAGTAGTGGAGCCCAGTCGGGACGATCGGGGATCTGTGTAGCATTTGGGGTAGTCTTCTTTTATTTTGGCTCCGTAGTCGGGCCTTGTTTGTATTTGGATGATGTAATGCTTTATTCATGTAATTGTGTGAAGTGGCGATTGTAAGCCAACTATGTATCTCTTCCCCTTATGTATTACATCGGTTGTGTGAAGATTACCTCACTTGCGACATTACTTTCAATGCGGTGATGCCTCTAAGTCGTGCTTCGACACGTGGGAGATATAGCCGCATCGAGGGCGTTTCACTCATCACCGTCCAACAAGCCTACGATGGATACTCACACGCGGCGGTGATCATCATGAAATTGGTGATGGAGGAAGGTTGGTGATGATGATGGCGACGATTTCCCCTCTCTAGAGCCCCGAACGGATTCCAGATCTGGCCTCCCAATGAAGAACAGGGGGTGACAGCGGCTCCGTACCGTAAAATGCGATGAATCCTTCTCTCTGATTTTTTTCTCCCCAAACGTGAATATATGGAGTTGGAGTTGAGGTCGGTGGAGCCTCGTGGGACCCACAAGACTGGAGGGCGTGCCCTCCTCCCTTGTGGACTGGTGGTGGGTCCCCTCTGGTAGATTCTTTCGCTAATATTTTTTATTTATTCCAAAAATAATCTCAGTGAAGTTTCAGGTCATTCCGAGAACTTTTATTTCTGCACGAAAATTACACCATGGCAATTCTGCTGAAAACAACGTCAGTCCGGGTTAGTTCCATTCAAATCATGAAAATTAGAGTCCAAAACAAGGGCAAAAGAGTTTGGAAAAGTGGATACAATGGAGAAGTATCATTGCACGGAAGAATTATGTCCTTGATGCACCGCTAGTTGAAAGGCCTACTGTAGGAGCAGATGCTGATGTTTTGAACGCCTGGCAAGCTCGATCTAATGACTACTTGATAGTTCAGTGTGCCATGCTTTATGGCTTAGAACCGGGACTTCAAAGACATTTTGAATGTCATGGAGCATATGAGATGTTCCAAGAGTTGAAGTTAATATTTCAAGAAAATGCCCGGTGAGGGAGTCCTGGATTAGGGGGTCTCCGGACAGCCGGACTATCTCCATTGGCCGGACTGTTAGACTATGAAGATACAAGATTGAAGACTTCGTCTCGTGTCTGGATGGAACTCTACTTGGCGTGGAAGGCAAGCTAGGCAATACGTATATGGATATCTCCTCCTTTGTAACCGACCTTGTGTAACCCTAACCCTCTCCGGTGTCTATATAAACCGAAGGGTTTTAGTCCGTAGGACAGCAATCACAACATACAATCATACCATAGGCTAGCTTCTAGGGTTTAGCCTCTCTGATCTCGTGGTAGATCTACTCTTGTAACACCCATATCATCAATATTAATCAAGCAGGACGTAGGGTTTTACCTCCATCAAGAGGTCCCGAACCTGGGTAAAACTTCTTGTCCCTTGCCTCCTGTTACCATCCGGCCTAGACGCACAGTTCGGGACCCCCTACCCGAGATCCGCCGGTTTTGACACCGACATTGGTGCTTTCATTGAGAGTTCCTCTGTGTCGTTGCCGTTAGGCTTGATGGCTCCTACTATCATCGATAGCGATGCGGTCCAGGGCGAGACTTTTCTCCCCGGACAGATCTTCGTATTCGGCGCCTTATTACTGTGGGCTAATTCGCTTGGCCATCTGGAGCAGATTGAAAGCTACGCACCTAGCCATCAGGTTAGATTTGGAAGTCTGAACAACACGACCGACATCCGCGGAGACTTGATCTTCGACGGATTCGAGCCACAGCCGGGCGCACCGCACTGTCGCGATGGGTATGGCCTAGCTCTGCCGCCGAACTGTACCCCAGAAGCCGCGCCCGCATCAGCTCCGACCCTTAGTTCGGGGCCAACTACGCCAATCGAGGACGGGTGGTTAGACACCGCCTCAGGGGCTGCAGTCTCAATGGCGATCGAGCCGAACACCAGCATAATCCTCTGCGCTGCTCGTGACTCCAAGGTGCCGGACTCTTTTTCTGACTCTGAACCGCCCGCGCCCCTGCCAATCAAATCCGATTGGGCGCCGATCTTGGAATTCACTGTCGCGGATATCTTTCAGCACTCGCCCTTCGACGACATTCTAAATTCACTAAGGTCTCTCTCTTTGTCAGGAGAGCCCTGGCCGGATTATGGCCAACAGGATTGGGATTCGGACGACGAAGAAATTCGACACCCACCCACCACCCACTTAATAGCCACTGTCGATGACTCAACCGACATGCTCGACTTCGGCTCCGAAGATATCGACGGTATGGACGACGATGCAGGAGGCGAAGAGGAACCACCGCCCATAGGGCGCTGGACGTCCACTTTATCATATGACGTATGCATGCTGGACACACCAAAAGAAGACAACGACGAGGAACGAAAGGACGCACCAAAGGCTTGTTCCCTCGAGAAGCAGTCAAAGCGGCGGTGTAAGCGTCGCCCCAAATCCCGCCTCGGCAGAAATAACGATCATACAGACCCAACGTTGGAGCAGGGCGAACCACTGCCGGACCACGGCAATACAGAGAATCAAGCCGAACAAACCAATTCTGTCAAAGATAATAGTCCTGACGACATAACGCCGGACAGGCACCCGGAGCAGCAGAATGCCCGTCAAAGGCTTGTTGCCACCGCGAGGAGTCTGAAAAAGCAGAAGCAAAGGCTCAAGGCTGCGCAAGACACACTCCAAATCATATGGAGTAAAGTACTCAACACAGCAGCGAGGTATGGCGACAATCGCCCCACCAAGAGCTACCCGAAGCGGAAGTTGTTACCTGAATTCGATGAGGAGGCCTCAGACCCCCCACAACCAAAAATCAAAAGCAGCCACCTGGTCGGATAGACGACCCCTCTACCAACACAGAGCGGCATACAACGCCGCTCACAATACAATACGCGACCCATGCGAGGGCTCGCACCCAAAGGACGGCGCAACAAGATCCATCTATGGACCACGCAAGCGCGCCCCAGCATACAATGCAACACAACAAACATCCGAACAACGCGGTACACCCAGCTACAGGGGTGCCGCACACCCCCTATGGTTTCACCGATGAGGTGCTGGACCATGAATTTCCAGAGGGATTCAAACCCGTAAACATAGAGGCATACGACGGAACAACAGACCCTGGGGTCTGGATTGAGGATTATATCGTCCATATCCATATGGCTCGAGGAGATGATCTCCACGCCATCAAGTACTTACCCCTCAAGCTCAAAGGGCCAGCTCATCACTGGCTTAAAGGCCTCCCCGAAAACTCCATAGGAAGCTGGGAAGAGCTCGAAGATGCTTTTCGGGCAAATTTTCAAGGAACTTATGTCCGACCTCTGGACACGGACGATTTGAGCCATATAACTCAACAGCCCGGAAAGTCAGCCCAAAAACTTTGGAACAGGTTTCTTACTAAAAATAACCAAATTGTCGATTGTCCAGACGCCGAAGCACTAGCAGCTTCTAAGCATAGCGTCCGTGATGAATGGCTCGCCAGACACCTCGGCCAAGAAAAGCCGAGAACAATGGCAGCATTAACAAGCCTCATGACCCGCTTTTGCGCGGGTGAGGACAGCTGGCTAGCCAACTGCAGCACCAGTGACCCCAGTACATCTGAAGCTAGAGATGGAAACAGGAAATCACGACGCAACAACAGTAACAAACGCCGGAACAAAGAAGACAGCACGAAGAGCACGGCAGTAAACGCCGGATTCAAAAGCTCTCGGCCAGGTCAGCAAAAGCCGCCCTCTAAAGGCGCCAGAGACGAACTGTCCAACCTAAACAAAATTCTGGACCAAATATGTCAGATCCATAGCACCCCTGGTAAACCTGCTAATCATACCCACAGAGAATGTTGGGTCTTCAAGCAGTCCGGTAAGCTCAACGTCGTACACAAAGGGGAGGATACACCAAGCGAGGACGAGGATGAGCCTCTCAAGCAAGACACTGGGGAACAAAAGAACTTTCCACCAGAAGTCAAAACAGTAAACGTGTTACACGTGATCAAGGGAAGAAACAAGACGGCACTCCCAGAACAATATGCCCAAGGGCCTATCACCGCGGAGTCCTGCCACTGGTCGTCTCAACCGATCACTTTCGACCATCATGATTACTCAGCAATTATCCGGCGTGCAGGATGGGCTGCCCTGGTATTAGACCCAATAATTGACGGATATCACTTCACACGAGTCCTGATGGACGATGGCAGCAGCCTAAACCTGATATATCAGGATACAATCCGCAAAATGGGGATAGACCCAACAAAAATTTTCCATAGCAATACTACCTTTAAAGGAGTAACGCCAGGCCCAGGGGCTCATTGCACGGGCTCCCTGCTACTAAAAGTTATATTCGGCTCCCCTGATAACTTCCGTAGCGAACATTTAACCTTCCACATCGCTCCGTTCCAAAGTGGCTATCAAGCACTACTCGGAGCGCAGCTTTCGCTCGCTTTAATGCAATACCGCACTACGCCTCCCTCACACTCAAGGTGCCTGGACCACGTGGCATCATTACAGTAAATGGAAGTATTGAGCAATCTTTGCACGCCAAAGAGAGTGCGGCTGCCTTGGCAGCCGCACACTAAAAACGGCCTCACCAACTAAAGCATTTAACAGGTCGTCAAGAACTCGGACACGGTTAGACGAGTCCGGCATAGGTATATGTAATTCATACCGGATCAATGGTCACACCCCTATACAAGGGGCTCAATGCGCGCAGACAAGTGTCAATTTTTACTCATCTTGAATTATACTTGGTTCCTTTAAAAACTATCCTTTTGCACGACAACTTTTTCACCTAAGTTCCTCTCTTTTACAGATGATCATCGTGCTACACCCATCCAGGATACGACACAACGGAGACACAGGCGCAGACGTGCAGCAGGCACCCGTTCCAAGGATTCTTTTTAGATTAAGACCCTGCGTAAACCTTTTTTACTATCTCTTGTTGATACATATCCACCGAATTCTCAGCACAGTTGAGAAGGATGCTGACGTCTTGGCATGTGGCCACGTCAGAATAATGCACGTACCTGGACACAAGGGGCTTCTTACGAAGGGCACTATTTAGGTCCGGTTTATACCATAAAGACCGAACACCTTAGGGAGTGTTCGGCGTCGCGAGTTTGGCCTTATATGCATCAGCTCCGAATCATTGTCTTTGGTCAAATGTTGGGTTTGCCCGGCTCCTGTGTTTTGGTGCCTTACGTTCCGCTTTACCGGCTAAGGTAGCACCAGGAGAACTACTGCGATTGTGCCCTGGTTCATCCGGACGAGCACCTCAGTAGGGAAAGCCGAAAACTGACTGTCATGATATAGCGTGAGACTTGTCAACCACTCGGTGACCTATCGGAATTTTAGAATTCCTCCGCCTTAACGAAGGGCCGTTTTCCGGCCAGGCATGTACGCACCCCGCGATCGGGAGAGTGCGGAGCCACCAGGGGCTATCTAGTAGCCTCACTGTCAAACTCCTATGGCTAAGTGAAAGTGTTAATGCATTATAGTCCGGTTGCCTCGCTCGCTACGCTATCACCTCCTTAATAGGACCAAGACGTTGGGTTAAGTGTGAACACGCGTTTTTTGCGAGCACCCCCGCATTCTATGCGTGGGGGTTGAAGCCGCCGGCTGCAATCTTTTAGGTTATACACATGTATACATAAACGGCCACATAGGAGGCATCATACTACTTTCAGGCAAAAGTATAAAAATAACCTTATAAAAAATTCATAAAAGCATTGTGCTTACAATGTGAATACATATCACTCAAACATAATATTTTTCGAGAACTGGGCCTCTATAAAACGAGCACCCTCGAGAACCTCCTTGAAATAGTGCTTGGCAACCACCCGACCTATGGCCGAACCCTGCGCCGCAACAGTGGTAGCGTCCATCTCCGCCCAGTATGCTTTAACACGGGCAAGGGCCATCCGCGAGCCTTCTATGCACGCCGACCTCTTCATCGCATTAATGTGCGGCACCACATCAAGGAACTGCGGCACTAAGCTGAAATAGATGTTCGGCTTTGGCATTTCCGGCAATAGATGATCCACAACAGACCTCATGACGAGTCCGGACAACCTATTCAGTTTGGCCCATTCGGCTAGCTGGTTAGTCAATGAAAGCGGACACTCTGGAACGTGGAATTGCGTCCAGAACAGCTTGTCCACTTCACGATCTGTCTGACCTTGGAAGTACTTGGCCGCATCGGCAACGCTCGCCGCCAAATCCATATACGCATCTGCCGAACTCCACAGACGATCCAGAGGGGCATACCATGGATCTCCGAACTTCCTCCGTAACACGAAGGGTTTCCCAGCCACAATATACGCGGCTTCCCGCAGCTCCTCCTTCTTCGCTCTCATAGCAGAGCGGGTGTCTTTGTCCGCCGCCGCGGCCTTCTCAAGGTCCGTTGCCTTCGCAGTTTTCTTTCTCAAGGACCTGGCAACGGTCGGCAGTGTCTTTTAATTCTACGGCCATCTTGGCCATCTTCTCCTGGCTCTCGCAATGTGCGGCCTTCTCGGCTTTCAACTCTTCGGCCGCCTTCAAAGCAGCCGCATTACTAATCCTCGCTTGTTCCTTGGCTCGGGCAAGTTCCGCTCGCAAGGCTTTCACGGTGGCAGGTCCATCTGTAGTGACAACATATTAAAGATACTGGTATTATGCTGCTCTTACTATGTGGCGTTCACCGGATAATAACACTTACCCTGTGCCTCGTCAAGCCTCTTGTTAACAAGCTCGATGTCGGCGTCTGCCGCATCCAGTTGCTGTTTTAATTTGGCAAGCTAACTAGTCCGGCTAGCCACCGGAGCTTCCACCACCTGCACATAGGGGCAGTCTGGTTATTGCCTGGGAATATGATCCACTGTTCGCCGCCGTTCTCGATGACAACTAGAGTCTCAGGGGCTACTATCTACACAGGGCACACTTAACATGTGCAGTACTATCACATATTATCTCACGTACCTCAAAGCCTGTCAGTAGACTCATAAAGGCTTCATGTAATCCGCTTTCGGCTAACGAGATTCTCTCCATCACCGTACCCATCAGCATACGGTGTTCTTCTGAGATGGCCGCTCGCCCCACCAACTCCCTCAGAACATCCGACCACACACCAGACAGTGACGGACTCTTTTGTATGCTCTCTTCGGGAGCCGGACACTGTGGACTTCGGGGTCTACGAATTATCTTCCGGCCTCACCGGATCCGGAGAGGCCCTCCGTGACGACACTTCGAGGTCGCCCGCTTCTGGAGCGGAGGAGTCCGGGGGAGGCGTTTCGCTCTCCATCATCTCTGGAAGAAGATCCCCCGAAGACGAGCTCATTCGAGAGGGGCTAAGGCCCGAACTGCAAGATACATGCGGTGGTTATTTTATTAGAGAAAAAAGATAGCATACCTTTACTATTATAGTATTTTGGATCACTTACGACTCGTTGGAGGGCTGATGCCCCCGCGGACTTTGTGCGGCAAAAGCACCCCCCAAGGCAGGACCCTCTGTGGGAGACTTCTTCTCCCGTTTGGAGGCTTCGGCTTCCGGATCCTCGGAAGCAGTCCTTTTCCTCCCCCGGTCGTCCTCCTTCGTGGAGACGCTCGTTCCCTCGGTTGGAACGGGCGGCGATGGGGGCCCGTGTCCGCCCGTTTTATCCCCCCCGGTATCTTCCTTCAAGGGCTCCGGGCAAGGTGCGACCTCGAGCATCTTTTCCAATACCAGATTTTCCAAACCCTCAGGGAGGGGGCCAAACACCGAATCATCTTTGCCTTTGTTAGCCAGTCCTGGTCAAAAAAGCGAACTCTCAAAAATAACTTCGAATAAAAGACAGTGTGTTCGGCTAGAGGGTTTCTTACTTGTTCGGCGGCACGGTTACTGCTCAGGCCCGCGTCCTCGGTAATATCCGGACATTCTACTTGAGGTCCGAAGAATGACTTGTACACCTCCTCCTGCGTCAGGCCGAGGAAACTTTGAATGGCACGTGGTCCCTCTGGGTTGAACTCCCACAAGCGAAGGGGCCGGCGTTTGCAAGGCTGGACTTGACGAACCAGCATAACTTGTATTACCGCAACCAAACTAAAATCTCCCTCGAAGAGATCTCGGATGCGGCTTTGCAGTATAGGCACGTCCTTGGCTGGACCCCAGCTCAGACCCCTGCTAATCCATGACATCAGTTGTGGTGGGGGGCCCGAGCGGAAAGCGGGGGCAGCCGCCCACTTGGCACTTCTGGGAGCCGTGACGTAAAACCACTCCCGTTGCCATAATTCGGACACCTCTGGAAAGGAACCTTTCAGCCATGGAGCTCCTGCCATCTTGCCTATTGATGCACCTCCGCACGCTGCATGTTGCCCCTCGATCATCTTTGGCTTTACTTCAAAGGTCTTGAGCCACAGGCCGAAGTGAGGGGTAACGCGGAGGAAGGCCTCACACACGACAATAAATGTCGTGATGTGGAGAAAGAAGTCCGGAGCTAGATCATGGAAATCTATCCCGTAATAGAACATCAAGCCCCTGACGAAAGGATCCAGAGTGAGGCCTAAACCTCGGAGGAAGTGGGAGACGAACACAATGCTCTCGTTGGGTTCGGAAGTAGGGAAGATCTGCCCTCGAGCAGGCAGCCGATGCGAAACCTCGGCGGTCAGATATCTGGCCTCCCTCAACTTCTTAATGTCCTCTTCCGTAACGGAGGAGGGCGTCCATCGGCCTTGAAGGCTGGATCCGGACATGGTTGAAGATCCGGAGCTCCTAACCTGGGCTTTGGGTGTTAGAACTCGAGGCGGGGGAAGGGTTCGATTGAGCACGAGAGGGAAAAAGCGAAAACCTTGTCCCCTTATAAAGAGGGAGAATATCAAGCGTCCTGTCCGTAGCCGTTTGGGACTTGCCTATAATCTAGGAGTCCTAGACACGGTTGGGTTACCCACGACCGCATTAATGAGAATCCCGTAATTAGGGGAACACGATCTCCGCTTCGGCAAGACGTGTCAAGAAACCGCCTCACGTTATGTGTGGATCTGGTTAAAAGAAACGGTTCGAATAATCACTGGGCCATGACATAACGTCATGCTGCCAAAACAAGCTAGCAAATTAGATCTGCGGAAAAATTATTCTCTCTGTGGTGGGATGTGGAACTTATTTTGCTGGGTCAGACACTATCCTCGTATTCAAATTCTTTTGTGATGTATCCGGAGAAGGAACCCGCCTTGCAATGCTGAAGACAATATTGTGCACCGGACTCATCGTCATTGAAGCCTGGTTCAGGGGCTACTGAGGGAGTCCTGGATTAGGGGGTCTTCGGACAGCCGGACTATCTCCATTGGCCAAACTGTTAGACTATGAAGATACAAGATTGAAGACTTTGTCTCGTGTCCGGATGGAACTCTACTTGGCGTGGAAGGCAAGCTAGTCAATACGTATATGGATATCTCCTCCTTTGTAACCGACCTTGTGGAACCCTAACCCTCTCCGGTGTCTATATAAACTGAAGGGTTTTAGTCCGTAGGACAACAATCACAACATACAATCATACCATAGGCTAGCTTCTAGGGTTTAGCCTCTCTGATCTCGTGGTAGATCTAGTCTTGTAACACCCATATCATCAATATTAATCAAGCAGGACGTAGGGTTTTACCTCCATCAAGAGGGCCCAAACCTGGGTAAAACTTCGTGTCCCTTGCCTCCTGTTACCATCCGGCCTAGACGCACAGTTCGGGACCCCCTACCCGAGATCCGCCGGTTTTGACACCGACACCCGGGTTGAGAGATATGAAGTCTCCAACAAGTTCTGTAGCTGCAAGATGGAGGAGAACAGTTCTGTCAGTGAACACATACTCAAAATGTCTGGGTATTATAATCACTTGATTCAGCTGGGAGTTGATCTTCCAGTTGATTTTGTCATTGACAGAATTCTTCAATCACTGACACCAAGCTATAAAGGCTTCATGATGAACTATAATATGCAAGGGATGAACAAGGCAATTCCTGAGCTGTTCGTAATGCTTATGGCCACGGAGGTAGAAATCAAGAAGGAGCATCAAGTGTTGATGGTTAACAAAACCACTAGTTTCAAGAAAAAGGGCAGGGGTAAGAAGGGGAACTTTAAGAAGAATGGCAAGCAAGTTGCCACTCCTGGGAAGAAGCCCAAAGCTGGACCCAAGCCTGAAACTGAGTGCTTCTACTACAAAGGGAGTGGTCCCTAGAAGCAAAACTGCCCCAAATATTTGCCGGATAAGAAGGATGGCAAAGTGAACAAATGTATATTTGATATACGTGTTATTGATGTGTACCTTACTAATGCTTGTAGTAGCACCTGGTTATTTGATGTTGGTCCAGTTGCTCATATTTGTAACTCAAAATAGGAGCTATGGATTAAACGAAGATTGCCTAAGGACGAGGTGACGATGCACGTCGGGAATGGTTCCAAGGTCGATGTGATCGCCGCACTCTACCTCCACGTCTACCTTCGGGATTAGTTTTAGACCTAAATAATTGTTATTTGGTGCCAGCGTTGAGCATGAATATTATATCTGGATCTTGTTTAGTGCGAGATGGTTATTCATTTAAATATGAGAATATGTTTTGTTCTATTTATATGAGTAATATCTTTTATAGTGATGCACCCTTGAAGAGTGTTCTATTTTTGTTGAATCAGGATTGTGATAACACACATATTCATAATATTGATGCCAAAAGGTGCAAAGTTGATAATGATAGTGCAACATATTTGTGGCACTGCCGTGTAGGTCATATTGGTGTAAGCGCATGAAGAAACTCCATGCAGATGGACTTTTGTAATCACTTGATTATGAATCATTTCATACTTGTGAACCATGCCTCATGGGCAAGATGACTAAAACTTCGTTCTCTGGAACAATGGAGCGAGCTAATGACTTATTGGAAATAATACATACCGATGTATGCGGTCTGATGAGTGTTGAGGCACGCAACGGGTATCGTTATTTTCCGACCTTGAAAGATGATTTGAGCAGATATGGGTATATCTACTTAATGAAACACAAGTCTGAAACATTTGAAAAGTTCAAAGAATTTCAGAGTGAAGTAGAGAATCATCGTAACAAGAAAATAAAGTTTCTATGATCTGATCGTGGAGGTGAATATTTGAGTTACGAGTTTGGCCTCTATTTAAAACAATGTGGAATAGTTTCACAACTCACGCCACCTGGAACACCACAGCGTAATGATGTGTATGAATGTCATAACTGTACTTTATTAGATATGGTGCAATCTATGATGTCTCTTACCAATTTACCACTATCATTTTGGGGTTATGCATTAGAGACAGTTGCATTCACGTTAAATAGGGCACCATCTAAATCCGTTGAGACGGCACCATATGAACAATGGTTTGGCAAGAAACCTAAGTTGTCATTCCTTAAAGTTTGGGGTTGCGACACTTATGTCAAAAGGCTTCAGCCTGATAAGCTCGAACCCAAATTGGAGAAGTGCGTCTTCATAGTATACACTAGTTGGTTTTGGAGTATTGACGACAAACTTGGTTTAGGGACTAATGTGTTTGTGAGAATTGTAGGATAACACAGGTAGTAGTCCCTTATGGATTTGGTTTACCTACCAGAGATGACCCCTAAAAATGTGTGAAGACATTGAAGACAATGGTGGTCGGTGAAGAGATTCACACTGAAGACTATGACGAGAGAAGGCATCGCGTGAAGACTTTGGAGTGCGAAGAATAGTTGTTTCATAGTTTCCTTTTCTTCTTTGTTGAGTCATAGGAACCACCGTACTATTAAGTGGGGTCCAAGTGAACAAAGTCAGAGTGACTGATGTGATGCTCAACCAAATCCTATGTCTTTGAGCAAAGACAATGAGAGCAAATCTTATCCAGAGCTGGATGAGTCAGCTTTACTTGTAGCCCAATTCAAGCTATCGCGTGTGTTTGAAATCTGACCATTGGACATGTGTCAGTTCCTTAGTGACCCAGGGTCATTTCGGACAAATCAGGTCGGGTTGCCTCCTGGCTATAAATAGCCCACCCCCTACACCATAAATTGGTGGCTGCTCAGAGTTAGTGCACGACTTTTGTCGTTTGAGAGCAACCCACCTCTGAAGCATTTGAGAGAGAGATCCTTGCGAGGACAAAGCCCAAAACACCCAGAGCCAAAAAGTGTTAGGCATCACTGAAGTCTTTCTGACCGCGTGATCTGAAGACTTGTTACACTTGAGGACTGTGAATCCTCCAGCCGGTTAGGCGTCGCGTTATGAGCATCCAAGAGTCATTGTGGATCTCTGGTGAAAGAAGTCTGTGAAGGTTTGGAAGTCTACCTTGAAGACTAACCAGAGTGATTGGGCGAGGACTGTGTGTCCTTAGCTCAAGGGGAATAAGGTGAAGACACGACCTTCTGAGTTAAATCTTTGCCTTCCTAACTAGACGTACAGTTGTCATAGCAACTGGAACTGGTCTACCAAATCCTTGTCTTCACCAAGCTATTAGTTATATCCTTCACTTCCCTTTACTTTACAGTTTGTCTTCGTGAAGTCATTGCTTGCCTGTATGATCTGATTGACTTCACTGAGTGAAGACTGTTTACTGTTTGGCTTCATACTATCTTCCATCCTGATCCATACTACCTAGTTGCTGATAGTCTTCGTGCTTTCACTTCATTGCTTAATTGACTATGGCTTGCCTAGTGTAGTCTACCTTCCGCTGCATATCAGTAGGATTATTTCTATTGTCTGTCTTCAAAGCCCCCATGTTTTGAAGACTTTCATAAAAATCGCCTATTCACCCCCTCTAGTCGATAACTAGCACTTTCAATTGGTATTAGAGAGAGGTGCTCCCTTGTTCTGTGTGATTCGGTTTAACCACCTGGAGTTTTAGCTATGTCGACTGCAGGGATAATCAAGGTCTCCGCTACGTGCCCTGTATTCGATGGCACTGATTACCCCTACTGGAAGAATAAGATGCGTATGCATCTTGAAGCCATTAACGTCGACCTCTGGTATGTCGTCAAGAACTGCGTTCCCAACGTCGATGAAGGTGTCACCGCTGCTGATGTCAAGAGGTTCATTCTACTAGACTTTACCGCCAGAACATCATCTATGGTCACCTGACCAAAGGATAGTACAACCGTGTGAGTGCACTGGAAACTGCAAAGCTAGTCTGGGACTGGCTCTCCAAGGTCAACAAAGGCGTCTCAACTCAGAGAGACTCAAGGATTGATGTTCTTCGCGACCTCTTCAACCGCTTCAAGAGAAATGACAATGAGAATGTCCATCTCATGTTTGATTAACTCACTGATATCACAAATGAGCTTCACGCACTCAGCGCCACTGAGATTACCAAGCACGAAATCGACAAGAAGCTCCTGAAATCACTTGACAGCTCATTTGACACTCTGGCCCTGATGATTCAAGAACGCCCTGACTTCAAGACTCTTGATCCGTCTGACATACTTGAGAGGCTCAACACACATGAGTTCCAGTTATCTGAGAAAAGAGATATCTATGGTCCCAACTATGGCCGAACTCGCGCTTTGAAGGAAAAAGCTATCTCCTCATTTGAAGAAGAATCTGACTGCAGTTCTGAGGATCCTGAAGACATTGGAAAGGAGCTTGTGAAGAAGTTCCAAAATTTCACCAGGAAGAAAGGCTTCCGAAAGTCTTCAAGATCCAGCTCAAGAAATGATGAAGCTTCCTCTCGTGACTACAAGAAGAGAACATGCCACAAGTGTAAGAAACCTGGTCACTACATCTCTGAGTGTCCTCAATGGGACAATGAGAACAACAACAAGAAGAAGAGCAAAGAATATGATTCCGATGACAAGAAGAAGAAGAAATCATCAAAGTCTTCATCCAAGTCTTAATCACACAAGAAGAGCTCATCAATCAAGGCTCATGCATTTGTTGGCAAGGAGATAGATTCTAAGGAGTCTTCTTATGAGGAGGCGGAGGTGGAGTCTGAGGAGGAGTCTGATTCAGGCATGAAAAGCCTGGCTCTAGCTTCAGCATATGTCGCCAAGTCCATCTTCAACACTGAAAACAATGGTCTCGTCTCCAATGCCGATGCTAATGATGAGGATGACTATGCTCCCACCTACTGCTTCATGGCACGCAGTGCCAAGGTAAACTCACGTGATGTTTACTTTCAAACATCAAGTGAAGATGACTCTGAATGTGAATCTAAACCTAGCTACAAAACACTTGCTAAAATTGTAACAGAACAAAAAAATGCTATGGAACATATTCAAAAGTTGCTAGACAAAAGCGATGACCTATTGGATGCGGAAATGACTCGAACTGAGTCCTTAATTGAAGACATTAAAAATCTTCACGTTAAGTACGAGGAACTTGAAAGTTGTCATGAAACACTCTCAACTACTCATGAAAATCTCTCCTACGATTATCTTCAAAGGAAACAAGAGCTTGAGAACATGAGATCGGCTGATGAAGATCTTCAAAAGGAGAACGAGTCACTCCGCGCTCAACAGATCAGTTCCACTCAGGAAGACTTTGAGCCACCATGTTTAAAATGTCTTGAGCGTGATAATGCTGCTTCTGTTGCTGGATGTTCTACTGCTGCTACTGTTGTTATGTCTTCAACTACTGATGTGGAAACTAACCCCTCTTCTCAGGATACCACTACTATTGCTGATGAGAATGCCAGGTTGAAGACATTGCTTGAAACAGGGATGTACAAAAGCATCAAAGGGCATCAAAAACTATGTGATGTCCTCATGAAACAGATTCTGAACCGAAACCCTAGGAAAGAGGGTGTTGGGTTCGAAAGGAAAATGAATGTTGATGGTTCATACTGGAAGCCTAAGCAGTACCCCAAAACCACATGGGTTGCTGCAAAGGAACCTTGAGTGGATCCATCTACCTTATCTGGCTTCACTTGTGCTAACCCTATTATCGTTGATGAATCCTTTGATGCGAACTATAAACTGTTTATGAATCAAAATGGTTAAGTATTTGCTAGGTATATTGGTACTAACTCCAGGAATGGACTACCTTTGAAGAATATCTGGGTGCCCAAAAGTTGTCTTGAGAAACTTCCTGTGAATGTCATCATGACAACACAAGAGAAGAAGACAAAGCCCAGACCAAAGGCTTCATATGGTCCAAAGGATTCATACAAACAGAGGACTCACCAGTGTCATCCTAACGCCAATGTTTTGCAGGGAAACCATACTCGGACTTATGAATATGACCGTGTTTCGTCAAACTGCTATGTTCATAAGACAAAGAACTATTCTGCTTATTCTTATGAGTATTGTTCACCAACTGCAAGGCTATTTGCTAGGGCTCCAAAGCCAAAGTTCTCAAATGCTGAATTTAGACTGATTGCTTCTAAGCCACCCCTAAAGATGTGGGTGGTTAAGAAAAATTAACTCTCTTTTGCAGGGAAAGGTCTCCAGCCGGAAATCAAAGGCGTTTGACACTTATGCTGGGGACCTAAAGCATCTTGTGGGACGCAAGATAAAATGTCCAAATGGTATTATTATGTATTTCGTCCCAGGATTCCTTGACAAACATCCTATTTATCCTAACCAAGACCTCAACTTTCATAATCCGCTTGTTTGTCAAATGTTTATGCTTCATAGTACCCTTGGTGAAGCCTATCCCCCAAACTGCACTGTAGGGTATGACACCAAAGGCTTCAGAATGGATTATGGACAGTGGATGCACTAACCACATGACTGGTTATCGAAGTCTTCTCATGGATTCAACCCTACGTCCATCTGACAAGAGTCACATTACATTTGCCGACACTGGTAAAAGCAAGTTATTGGGTCTTGGTAGAGTTGCAATCTCAAAGGATCAGCACGTGGATAACGTGATGCTTTTTGAATCCCTTGGTTTCAACTTAATGTCTATCTCAATGCTTTGTGATCTGAACATGATTGTGATGTTTGAAAAATATCAACACCTTGTTCTTATGGAATCTGACAAGTCACTAGTCTTTGAAGGGTATCGAAAAGACGATCTGTACATGGTAGATTTCTCAACAGGACCACATTTGTCTATGTGTCTTCTAGCAAAAGCTTCAGAGTGCTGGCTCTGGCATCGGAGGCTAGGGCATGCTGGCATGAGGAACTTGTACACTCTCGCGAAGAAGAAGCATGTCGTAGGCATCGAGGGCGTCAAGTTCAAGAAGGATCATCCATGTGGTGCCTGCGAAGCTGCAAATATGACTAGGGCCAAGCATCCCTCAAAGACAATCATGACGACTTCCCGTCCCTTCGAGCTGCTTTACATGGACTTATTTGGCCCTACTCACTACTCTACCCTTACTACCACTGCTTGCCTCTATGGCTTCGTTATTGTTGATGATTACTCTAGATATACGTGGGTGCACATAATCCTCTACAAGAATGAAGTGCAGGATGTCTTCAGAAGATTCGCCAATCGTGCCATGACCAACTATGACATCAAGATCAAGCACATCAGAAGTGATAATGGCACAAAATTCAAGAACACCGGCCTCTAGACTTATCTTGATACATTGGGCATTACTCATGAGTTCTCAGCTCCTTACACACCTCAGCAGAATGGCATCATGGAGCGCAAGAACAGAACCTTCATTGAGATGGCACAGACGATGCTCGGTGAGTACAAGACTCCAAGGAAGTTATGGCCTGAAGCCATTGATACTGCATGCCACGTCATCAACCATGTCTATCTTCACAAGCTTCTAAAGAAGACTTCATATGAGCTACTAACCGGTAAGAAGCCAAATGTCAGCTACTTCAGAGTATTTGGTGCTAGGTGCTGGATCAAGGATCCACATCACACTTCAAATTTGCACCGAAAGCACATGAAGGTTTTATGCTTGGCTATGGAAAGGATCCGCACTCCTACAGAGTCTTCAACCTCTTTCACTATAAAGTGGTTGAAACTATGGATGTGCGGTTCGATGAAACTAATGGCTCGCAAAGAGAGCATCTGCCAAATGTGCTATATGAAGTCTCACCAAGTGAATCCATCAAGCTTGTGGGTACTGGAGAAATCATACCCTCAGAGGCTCAGGCTGAAGAAGAACTCATCATTTCTGCACCTAATCAACCCGAAGACACACCTCAGCCTGAAGTCAATGCCACTGATGAAGACAATGATCAGCAAGAGTAAAGTCTTCGTCCAGTTCATCCTCGTGTTGAAAATGAAGTGCAGATTGAGAAGATAATCGATAACATCAATGCACCTGGTCCACTCACTCGTTCAAGAGAAACACAGCAAGCAAACTTCTGTGGGCACTTTGCATTTATCTCCATATCTGAACCCAAGAAAGTTGCTGAAGCCTTCATGGAACCTGAATGGATTCAAGCGATGCAAGAAGAGCTTCAACAGTTTGAGCTGAACAATGTGTGGGAACTGGTTAAGCATCCTGATCCTCCGCAAGCACAATATCATTGGCACCAAATGGATCTACTGCAACAAACAAGATGAGCATGGTCAAGTTGTCAGAAACAAGGCTCGTCTTGTTGCTCAAGGTTACACTCAAGTAGAAGGGATTGACTTTGATGAAACCTTTGATCCCGTGGCTAGGCTTGAAGCCATTCGCATCCTACTAGCCTATGGCAACCATCATGACATCCTTCTATACCAAATGGATGTAAAGAGTGCCTTCCTGAATGAAAAAATTGAAGAAGAAGTGTATGTTGCACAACCACATGGTTTTGAAGATCCAAAATGTCCTGACATGGTATACAAGATCAACAAGGCACTTTATGGTCTCAAACAAGCATGTCATGCTTGGTATGACACACTCAAAGACTTCCTGAAGAGCAAAGGCTTCAAACCTGGTTCCTTGGATCCCACACTCTTCACGAAGACATATGATGGAGAATTGTTTGTATGCTAAATCTATGTGGATGACATTATCTTTGGCTGCACAGACAAGAAATACAGTGATGAGTTTGGACAAATGATGAAAGAGCAATGTCAGATGTCCATGATGGGTGAGCTGAAATTCTTCCTCGGTCTTAAAATCCGTTAGCAAAGAAATGACATCTTCATATCACATGAAAAATATCTCAAAGATTGCCTGAAGAAGTTTGGAATGCAAGACTGCAAAGGATACACGACGCCAACGCCAACCAAAAGTTATCTGGGCCCCGACGACAATGGTAAAGAGTTTGATTAAAAGGTATACCGCTCCATGATTGGTTCTTCACTCTATTTATGTGCATCTAGGCCATATATAATGCTTAGCATTTGCATGTGTGCCCGATTCCAAGCGGCACCAAAGGAATCGCATGACTTAGCTGTGAAGCGAATTTTTCGATATTTGGCTTACACCCCAACACTAGGATTATGGTATCCAAAGGGCTCAGAGTTTGATCTAGTTGGATTCTCAGATGTTGATTATGCTGGTGACAAGGTTGAACACATGTCCACATCAGGCACATGTCACTTTCTTGGACGATCTCTTGTCTGTTGGTCTTCAAAGAAGCAGAATTGTGTATCCCTCTCCACTGTTGAATCTGAATACATTGTTGCTGGATCTTGCTGCGCTCAGCTTCTATGGATGAAGCAAGCTCTCAAGGACTATGGCATCCATGTGAAGCATGTGCCACTCTACTGCAACAATGAAAGCATCATCAAGATTGCCAACAACCCAGTTCAGCACTCGAAGACAAAGCACATTCAGATCCATCATCACTTTTATCAGAGATCATGTCATGAAGGAAGATATTGATATCATTCACGTCAACACTGAAGAGCAATTGGCAGATATCTTCACAAAGCACTTGGATGGGAAAAGGTTTTGCAAGTTGCCGTGTGAGCTAAATATCTTAGAATCCTCAAATGTCCTGTAATTGGACACACATCCTAACGCTTATGCATGTTGATGACTTAGATGTGCAACACACAAAGTAACGTATATCTTAAATCAATCGAGACATACACTCTAAGTGTGAATACATTAACGCGGAATTTGACTTTGGAGCACCACGATAATTGTGCACTGTGTCTGGGTCTAGTACTTCCTATACGGTGGATAACGCCACCATCAAAATCTTTTTGAAGTGTTTCATGTGGCGTCATGATTGCATAGTCTTGGCATTTGGTTTGTCTTCAACATTAATTTACCTTCGAGGTTTATCTTCGCAATGATGAGTTGGTCTGATATATATATATACTAGTGTTCTGTCCTCTACAGCATTCACTTATAGCTATGTCTTCTTGTTGAATCTTTTGAACTAAGTGAATGTGATCGGACCCTAACCTCTCTATGCTTTCTATCTCAAATTCTATCTCTCCAAATCATATGCATTCTATTGAAACTGTCGAATGTCTTCTCTGCGTCCTTGTCAGCAGAAGATACAGAGACAACCATTAAGTCCGTTTTCAATGCTCATTCCTCCACATGAAACCCGGAGAAGTAGGAACGACCACCCGACAATCCAGGCGTGCGTGGGACGTGGAACAAACCCCAAAATTCTGCATAATGGCCACGTGTTCCTCAGATGCGAATCGCCAGGGGCACCTGTGTAATAACGCAGTGCCGCCCCTGTACCTATAAATACACACTTCACGGCGGTCATTATCTCTTCTTCCACTCTCGCACGAACCCTAGCGCCACCGCTAGCCCTCGACGACGCCGGCGACGAAGCGCTTCGCTGCCGCAACCTCTCCGACGCCGTCTTCACGCCGACCGCGGACATCGTCCTCTCCGCCGTCGCCGTAGGTGTCCTCCGTCGCCAAGTTAGGGCACGGAAGATCGAACTGCTCGGCCTCATCTTCCACTCCGTCTAGCAGTTCTTAGTGTGGTAAATAAAACTTCCTTTTTACGGCACCGTTGATCCTATGGCTTTGTCACTTTCTACCACAAGCAGTTTCTATTCACACAAGTTAGATCTCTCTCATACTGCATCTCATAACATGCCTAGTATATTCACTTATGCTTCACAAAGTAGTTAGATTCCTCACTTGTACTGATCTCTGGATTCATACAAATCTGGAACCAACTCCTTATCTATGAGTGAATGTCTTCGCACGATGAGGTCAATGTCTTCTAAACTGATTTATATTCAAAATCTTCTGAGAATGCATATGACCTCTTCCCCTTCCCTCGCACCTTAATGCTGTCACAGGTACATGTCCGTGGGAGAATCCCTTGGTTCTCATAGTCTGCATTCATTTGCAGAATTCTTACAGCACATATAAATTCTCCCGAAGCAAGTTCCTGTTTGTCCAGCAAGCGAAAATCTTTGAAGCCTTTGAACGTGTTGAAGCCTTTCAGTTTAAAGTTCATGGCTTCAGAGAAATCAGCAAGGAAGGGTGGCAGAAAGCGTCGTGGAGAAACATCTAGAGATCTGCCAGATGACCTCTCAGAACTGTACAAGACAGATCCTGAAGAGGATTACAATCAGCGCAAGACCCGAATCCAATGGATTCGAAGATATTGGCAGAACAATGGTTCAAATACTGATTTGTAGCCCAGGAATATGCTGAGAAAAATGCCATCAAGAGACGTGGGGAGACATCCTATACAAGAATCTTCTAACCCAGGTCCAGAGATGAAGCCATTAAGGCTTCTATCCCTGCATGGTCCGTGGGCCACAGCTTCTATGCACCTCGCATGTCCTATGGGTCTGAGGGCCACAGCCTGTTGATGCGCACACCCATCGTCACTACTATGGTGTCGTGACGACATTTTCTGTTAAGCGCAAACTTCCAGTTTGCCCAGAACTCAGCGAAGCAAAACAAGAAGACATTGGGACTAGACTTCAACCCTGGTCCCTCAGCTCCAAGGGCTGATGGCACACGAGATGCAGAACCCAATGTCGTCGGTCCTTTCTACAACCTTGAAGGCCTCATCACCCATATCTTGGTTCAAGGGACTGCAGTGAATGAGCCTGCAGCTGACGCTGAATCAGATGAAGCGCCTGCAGCGCCGAAGCCAAAGAAGTTGAAGAAGCCTAAAGCTTCAAAGCCTGCCCCTTCACCAAAAATCTCACGGGCGAAGCCACTGGCAACTGCACCTCCTGAAGACAGTGTGCAGTCCGAAGATTTATCACGCATCTCCAAGCCCCAGAAGGTCAAGATGCCTCTGCCACACACCGGCCAAGAGCTAACAGCTGCTGCCATTCTTGCGCAATGATGCCATTGATCTGTCAAGTGATGAAGATCTTGCAGATGACGCTCTTGAGCAACTCATCAAGAGCAAAGAAGAAGCAGAAATCTTCAATGATCTGCCTCTCTTTGATGTAACCATCATCCACAACTTCATTGACGAGTGGTTTGACACGCCAAACATCAGCTTTGAAGATCTGCAACTACCCATTGGCCTCAGTGTCGCCTTCCAAGGCGCCATTGCTTCAGAGCTAGCTATCGCCCAGCGCATTGTTGAACTGAAGCAAAAGATTGACTATGAAAAGGCTCAGTTCAAGAAGCATATGGCCAAGCTCAGCGTGCAAGAGGTGAAGAACTTCAAGATTATGCTGCACGAGCTCAAGGAAGCCTTTCTCAAGAAACGTGCAGAAGCTCAGGGTTTCGCGTGAGCGCATGAAGGTTCTGGCTGACAGATGTGTGCAAGCCTACAATGAGGCTGAGAAGCGCAAGGCCCTTGGGCGTCCTGGCATCGACCCCAGGATGGCAGCAAAGAAGATGAAGAAGCCCGCTACGGCTGAACCTGACGCACCAAGGCAGGAAGCAGATCCCATTGTCTTCCCAACTAGCATGACTGGCTCGAAGCCAAAGGCCAGGTCAACCGCTTCAGAACTGAAGAAGACGAGGACTGCTGAGGCTGAAGCCAGAAAGAGGAAACATCCTGAAGCCTCTGCTACTGCTCCTCCAAGAAGAAGCGGAAGACCAAGAAGACGGGCTGCTCCACAGAGCCCTTTAATTGTTGAACCATCTCCATGGTTCGCCCTGACGCTGAACATCAAGAGCTCAACTGACTGTCCATGAGCCTGCTTTCACAGAGGCTCATGAAGCTGAAGACTTTCAAGCAGCTGATCCCCCATCGCTGGCTGAAGATATTGGTCACCATGACCATGTAGAAGATGGTGCAGTCCTTCCTCAGCTCGAGCACAGCGAACTCATCAGCATTGGTCGTCCACTGACGCCAATTGCACAGGATGCTTCATGGGCGGATCACCCACAAGAGAATGAAGACCTTGAGGCCCAGCCAACAGCAACTCTACATGCGTCACCCGCATTGCGCAGGCTTCACAAAGGTCCAAGGCCTCAAGTCTCTGCTGAAGACAATCCGGCTGCATCAGCCGCGGAAGAAGAAGTCCCACAAGTTGCCACTCCCCTGTCCCACCAAGAAGCAATTCTCGAGGAGAACGTGATCATGACCGATCCTCCTGCTCGTCAAGTGGAGGTTGAACATCTTGAGGCTGCCACCACCAACACCACTGAAGCCACTGACGCTGTCATGGCTGAAGGCTAATGTGGAGCCCTCACCAACAAAAGCATCCAGAAGTCAGCGAAGCCACTGATCCCGCCACTTCTGTTCCTGAGTCTGCTGCCGGGCCCCAGTTCGACTATCATGTTGAGCACAGGCCTCAGGTACAGAAGCCAATCCCAAGATTGCCAAGGTTCCCAGGTCCTGCATCAGCACCTGGCTCCTTCAATATCAATGGCTTCAGAGCAGACAACACATTCTTCAACAGCTCCAGGAACCCCTACTCCAGGGAAAGAATATCATCTGATCGGTTCTGGAGTTATCCGCAGCGAAGCTATTACTCATGCGTTCTTTACAACCAAGGTCGCATCTTCCCCACACAATGCGCTTGACATTGAAGCTATAGCTGGTCTGCCCTGTCCTGGAAGAAGCTCTGGATTGCTTCAAAGAAGTTGGACTGCTGCCGTTCGTCACTGACCAAGAGCATTGGAATGAAGAGTTGCTGCTCCAATTCTATGCCACACTTCACATCCGCGGGTATAGCCAGAGATCTGAAGACTTGGGTCCTTGAGTGGATGACCGGCAATGTTCATCACGAAGCCAAAGCCTTTGATATCATTGAGCTCACTGGTCTGCCCACTCATGGAGATCTTTATGAACCTGGTTGTTAGCTTCACAGTGCAGCTATAGAGAGCATCTTTCAGAAGCCTGAACCGAACATGAGTCAGACGCTTAGCATGATGAAGCCTTTGCCTCCAGATGCTACATATCCTAAGGAGTTCTTTGTTGAAGACCATGAGTATCTCCCACGCACTATCTATCACATTATCAGGCAAACTCTCTAGCCCATCAAAGGACATTCTCCGCATGCAAAGCTGGAAGGTGCAATGAAGACTTTGGTCTTTTATATTCTTCACGGCAAATGCTTCAATGCACAAGACTTCTTCATCTGCCAACTTGCTGCATCAGGATCTGATCTTTTTGGCTTGAAGTTTTACGCTCCATGGATAATGCGGCTGATCAAACTACACTCAGTTGTCTCATATCAGCCCTCTGCTCGCCATCGTCGGATCTTTCTGCCTGACGTTGATATGTCCATTGAAGCCATCTATCTAGAGCCTGCCAAGGAGCCTCTTAGTCTTCTGAATGCTGAGCATCAAAGTTTCTCTCAAAACATTGAAGGAGTTGAAGCAGTCACTCGTGTTTATCCTCTGGCTGGTACTACACGTGCACCTCATCGTGCCCTCACTGAAGCCACTGAAAGCACTATTGCCCAACGGCCCAAGAAGCGATCTCGTGTTCTCAATGACCGAGAGCTTCTGGTTGCCCTTCATCAAAAACAGGATAGGCATCATGACTGGCTGAAACGCCAAATGCAAAGCCTCTTGGTGGATGTCAACCGCATTCGCAATCTTGCCACCAAGAATGCCTTTGTTGCCCATGAAACCTGTCGGCGTACATGGAAAGGGCTGACGCTTATGTGTTTTGAGGATGATCTTCAAGAGGATGGCTTCTCTGAATGTTTCAAGTTTGACTCCACACCTCCAAGAAGGATTGTGCTGCGACGAACTCCGTCTCATGAAGACTCTGAGTTCTCTTCCTCCGCGGCAACTGTGAATGCCAGAGTGATCGAGGACGAAGACGATGCCACTTCACCGCTCACTACTTCTGCATGCATCGACACTGCCCCGAGTTCGTCTGCACCACCGAACAACACCGACGACCTTGCTGCTTCACCTACTCCTCATGGGAACGAGTAGATGCTCTATGTCTTCAAACCTTTTTGGTCCTTACTGACAAAAGGGGGAGAAGCATATGAGTTTGATAGTCTTCAAGCGGGTCCATATGGGCGGTTGCTTTATGTTTTGCCTAGTGTTTACATCTCTCATTTTGATACATTTGGTTCTTTGAGTTGTAACACTTAAACTCGATGGTCGTCTGCTACTTATTTGCTATTCTGTGATGCGATGATAAATTCCGCATGTGCGACGATAAATTCCGCACTTAGATCATTTTGCAGACGTCCATTTTTCATTATGCATGTCATTATCTTCACATACTTTTCATGCATGATGAATTGTCATCATAAGTTGAAGAGGATCTCCACAAGTACAACCTGCCATGTGCATTTGCATTCCAAAAGCAAATTACTTATATGCACATCTTTAGGGGGAGCCCTTGCAACTTATGAAGACAATTCCCTATCCTTTACAATTTCACATAGTATATTCCCCGTTGAAAACTTCAACTAGTTTGTCATCAATCACCAAAAAGGGGGAGATTGTAAGTCCATCTAGTGCCACCCCTAGTTGGTTTTGGAGTATTGACAACAAACCTAGTTGAGGGACTAATGTGTTTGTGAGAATTGCAGGATAACACAAGTAGAAGTCCCTCATTGATTCGGTTTTCCTACCAGAGATGACCCGTAAAAATGTATGAAGACATTGAAGTCAAAGGTGGTATGTGAAGACATTCACATTGAAGACTATGACAAGAGAAGATATCGCGTGAAGACTATGGAGCGCGAAGACTTAGCAGTTTCGTCATTCTGTGTTTTTCTTTGTTGAGTCATAGGAACCACCGTACTGTTAAGTAGGGTCCAAGAGAACCAGTCAGAATGACTGAAGTGATGCTTAACCAAAATCCTATGTCTTCGAGTGAAGACTTTGAGAGCAAATCTTGTCCAGAGTTGGATAAGTCAGCTTTGCTTGTAGCCCAAGTAAAGTTGCCATGTGTGTTTGAAATCTGACCGTTGGAACACGTGTCAGTTCCTTAGTGACCCAGGGTCATTTCGGACAAATAAGGTCGGGTTGCCCAGTGGCTATAAATAGCCCACCCCCTACAACCATAAACGGTTGGCTCCTCAGAGTTAAAGCATGGCTTTTGTCGTTTGAGAGCAACCCACCTTGAAGCCTTTGAGAGAGAATTCCTTGAGAGGATAAAGCCCTAACCACCCAGAGCCAAAGAGTGTTAGGCATCACTTAAGTCTTCCTGTCTGTGTGATCTGAAGACTTATTACACTTGAGGACTGTGAATCCTCCAGCCGGTTAGGCGTCGCGTTCTGAGCATCCAAGAGTCATTGTGGATTGCCGGTGAACGAAGTCTGTGAAGGTTTGGAAGTCTACCTTGAAGACTTACCAGAGTGATTGGGCGAGGACTGGGTGTCCTTAGCTCAAGGGGAATAAGGTGAAGACGAGGTCTTCTGAGTTGAATCTCAGCCTCCCTAACCAGACGTACAGTTGTCACAGCAACTGGAACTGGTCCAACAAATCATTGTCTTCAACGAGTCACTGGTTTCTTCCTTCCCTTCCCTTTACTTACTATTGGTCCTTGTGAAGTCATTGTACGATTGCATCACCATTTGGCTTCACTGAGTGATTACTTGTTCTGATTGGCTTCACAATATATTCCTACCTGATCCTTACTGCCTAGCTGCTATTAGTCATTGTGCTTTCACTTCATTGAATACTTGACTATGGTTTGCCTAGTGTAATCTACCTTCCGCTGCATGGTAATAGGTTTATTTCTATCGTTTGTCTTCGAAAATTACATGTTTGAAGACTTTCATAAAAATCGCCTATTCACCCCCCCTCTAGTCGATCACTAGCACTTTCAGTTTGGAGAACTCCATAGTCGATTAAGCATGGCATACCCCCGATCCCCAAATTTAGCCTATAACGGAAAGGGCTTACTGGCCGCTATCTGTCCTTCTTGACAGATTTCCTCGCACACCGTGCGGGACTCACACCGCGCCTCCTTGGCATCTTGAAGGGCCTTGGCGAGTTCGGTCCCCTTCGCCTTATTTTCATGTTCTAAGGACTCGCACTTGCGGGCGATGTCCTTGAGCTTTTGCTCCACCTCGGTCACCCGTTCCTCAAAACGGTGTCGAGCGGCCTGTTCGGCCGTTAAATCCGCAGCCACTTTATCAGCGGCCACCTTGCTTACCCTAGCTTTCTCCTTGGCTTGGGTAAGCTCGCCCCTGAGGGTTTCAACCACGGCAGCACCATCTACACAAACACACACATTGCAGCTCTGGAAATCCCATAAAATAGGGACATAAATAGGCATAAAATAAGAGTATTTCGTACCTTGCGCCTGGTCGGGCCGCTTGTTAACAAGGACTAGATCCTCATCAGCTCACTCTAGTTTCCGTTTGAGTTCGGAAATTTCTGCTGACTGGACAGTCGCTGCTAACAGGGAGGCATGTTTTAATCCAAATAAAATAGCATGTTACCACCTGACAACTGACTATAGATCCTCCGCTCGCTTTTCTTACAAACAACCGAACAGAGTCTCAGGGGCTACTGTCTATATACATGCATATTTCTCATAAAAATGATCAAAAATATTACATTGTGTACCTCAAAGCTTGCTAGCAGGCTGGAGAAGGCTTCATTCAGCCCGCTCTTGGTGGACTGAATCTTCTCAGCCACCGTACCCATCAGGATGCAGTGCTCATCCAGGACGGATGCACTTTGTAGGATGTCCGCCGTGGTATTCGGCGCCTCTGGATTAACAGAGGACGCCACTCCCCCTTCCCCTACAGGGGGTCGCTCACTAGACTCCGAAGCCGTATGGGTCTCCGGAGTAGTATGCGGTTGTGGGTCGGATTGACCGGGCCCTCTATCGCCGGTCTCCGTGGGGGTTGTACCCCCCCAGCCCTTCGGTAGCCGAGGTGTTGCCCTCCGGTGCCGTTAAGTCGCACCCCCTCGCATCTCTTCGAGGCCCGAGGAAGGCCTATGTGATGACACCTCGGTGTCATCTGCCCTAGGCAGCGTGGAAGCTAGGGGAGGCGATTCGCTCTCCCTCATCTCCGGTGGCAGATCCCCCGAGGATGAGGATTGCTGGGGGAGACTGTCGGCCGGACTAAAAAAATAGAACTTAGAGTTATCATAACAGTCCATAGAGATTGGATGTATGTGAAGAAAAAACCCGGACTACTTACGAGTCGGCTTGGGGCTTGGTCCGGCGACGGTGTTTCGGGAGGGCCTCGGCGTCTGATTCCAAGTCATCTGAGAGGGTAATCTTGTCCTCTTGGATGCTTTGGCCTCTAAGTCTTTGGAGGCCGCCCTCTTCTTGCCCTTGCGGGGAGGATCTTCTTCTTCCTCCTCCTCCTCCTCGTCGTCGTCGCCCTCGTGAGAGGACTGGGCATCAGCTTCTCCGAACACTGCGTCTGAAGCACCCTCCTCTTTCTTCTTCTTCTTCTTCTTCTTGTCCTTCTTTACCGACGCCTGGTATGGCGCTGAGACCAGCATCCTCATTAGTAGAGGATTGGGTAGGTTTTCGGGGAGCGGAGCCGGACACCGGATCTGCTCCGCCTTTTTGGTCCAGACCTGTTTGCAGAAGGACTATTCAATACTTCTCCTTAGGAAGGACGCACCAATTGGTGTTTGGGGGTTTCAGAATTTACCTCGGAGGCTGGATGATTGCAGTCGAGGCTGGTGTCGTCCGATGACTTTGGCCACGACTTCTGCTTCTTGAAAAGCAACTTCTGGATCCCCTTATGTGTTGTGCCATAGAACCATTGCAGGGACCGCGGCCCTTCCGGATTGAACTCCCACATCCTGAAG